>NW_017306331.1:2579087-2580963 GCF_000935625.1 Nanorana parkeri | reverse complement strand
CCTCTACACCACCTATTCACATCTCACCTCTGGACCTTCTGTCCACAGCTCATCTATGCACCCACCACCTCGTCAACAGCTCATCTCGGCAACCCACCTACATAGCTAACTTCTGCTTCCCCGTTCACATCTTACTTGTACACCCCCCTCCACCACTATCATCTCTGCACACTTTTCCAAAACTGAGCTCTGCATTCCCATCTACATCTCACTTCTGCACCCTCCTCCGCAGCTCTGACCTCTGTACACCATCTCCCCACAGATTGTCTCACCTCTGCACAGACACACTCCCCCCACAGCCTTCACCTTTGTACCCCCGTGTCCGCCAAAGCTCACCTGCTTTTAACATGCTTACCTCTGCACCAGCACCTCTTTTTCTTAAAACAGCTGGCCTGGCTCTAGTACCACCCATGGCCGTAGACTTTTTTCCCACATAGTGCACACAAACGTGCTGCTCCGTCTCTAACTAGGCCAGCAGTAGCAGTAAAAACAAACATGGCAGACACCTTGGTACCCTGGAAATAAAACAAGTGAGACGGGGCAAGGACGGTGCAGTTTCGCCCTCCACACAAGAAACCACTGGGTCTGGGGCAGCTACCCTTCTTGCCCCTCCTCCTCCTGACCCTGGCTGAGTCATCAGGCATGTTCATAGTACTTAATCCGACAAAGCAGGGGAGGTGGCATCCTGGCATATGAAGGGATGGTTGTTTAGTAACAAGAGTAGCATTTAAGATCTTAGTACAAATTCCGATCCGTCAGCAGGAACCTTTGTGGTATAGCTATATCCCAGTGCACTGAGCAGATTTTTAATTGCTGCTTAATGATGTCACAGGCAAGCTTTAAAAGTCTATGCTGCATGCTGCCTTTCAGCTCATGGATGTGTTGAACCCACACCAAGGAACAACGTGAAGAAGATCACAGTTGACAATGGGGACTGACAGCTGCTCAAGGGAATTAAAGTCATACTCCTGGCACATTAAAACCAATGTCTGGTTTGTATTGCTGTCCACATAGGGAAGATTCCTCCTCCCTTCCTGCCCTGGAGACACAACAGGAAGTAAGAGGAAAGCTCAAACTGAGAGGAAATACCAACTTGCATGGGTGCCTTCTTTACAAGATTTTAACTAATTTTTTTTATCCCGATGTCAACAGTAGTATGTATCCCAGTCCAAAATCAGCAACAAAATGTTTTGGCTAGTGTTCCACATTTAGCTAGTCCATCGGTTCCTTACAGTGCAAACCACTAATTAAAGCGATATTAAAATCAAAAGGGTTTTACGTTATTTCAAATGCTAATTAAATCACTTAAATAAATGCTCTCCTTGATGTTTAAACGTTTTTGCTTCCTGCAGAATCAGCTGGTCCCCCTGAGCACTGGTCTTGACTTCCTGTTTTAGAGTGACTCTTTTCTCAAGCAGAGTGCTATGCAGTCACCCTTGTGTGTGCTAGTAAGCTTTGTGCGCCTCCACAAACACACAGACACAGCAAATCAAGCTACTTCCTGCTCCCCTGGCCCCCTCTCCTCCCTCTCCAAGCTAGTAGATGAACAGTTGCTTGAGTCTGCTCTGTCCCTTGTGATCTTGTACTGGACAGGAAGTTCAGGGAAGCTGAGCTAAGAGACTTGAAAGCAGCTGTTCAAAGACATGATGATTGTAAGTGTTTGGGTAAATAAAATATGTATTTGTATGATCTGGATTCATTAAAACTAAATTATCGAATACACTACGCCAGCGGTCGCCAAACTTTCAGACCTCATGGACCACTAAATTCATAATTTTAAATCCCACGGACCACTATGACTTTTTTAAGAATATATATATTTTCATATTTTTTGTCTCCTCATATATAAATATATTCTCATATGCGTGTGTGTATG
>NW_017306331.1:2538539-2578662 GCF_000935625.1 Nanorana parkeri | reverse complement strand
CCCAGAAATAATATTAATTGTTTACCCCCCTATCGAATCTGCCACTGGCCCTGCCGGCGGCGCCTGGGGCACATGCCCCCCTAGCGTCAGCACTGCCACCAACCACCCCCGTGCCTCCCCTTCCCCCACACTGAGCCACTATTACCTGGCTTCTCCCCACTTTTTCTATGTCCCGCAGCCTACTGACGATATGCCCCGCCTCCTGCAGAGCCTGCACTGTACTGAGAGCCGCGCATTCCTTGTGACAGCCGCTGCTTGAGTCAGTGAGAGGCAGCCCCGGAGCCTCCATGCCACTTCAATAATGGTCCAGCCAGCACGGCATCAGAGGGGCCCGGGGACCACCAAAATATTCTTGCGGACCACCATTTGGCGACCGCTGCTCTACGCAACTTAATGGAAGCCTCTGTTGCATAGAAGTAAAAGGTGCCTTTTATAGGATAAAATAATTAATCCAGTGCAACCTAGTACTTCATTCACTGATATCATTTCAATAAACTGTAATATGATTTGTTACCATTGGAGACAATCACAAGGGCACATCCATGCTCGTTTTTTAAAAAAAATATACTTCATTACTGGATACAGTTCTCTGTATGTTTAATTCCTGGTGCAAGCTGTTTTCCTCAGCTTTTTGACCCTTTTCTCATTAACTCTCTCCTTTTGTATTTCAGGATAACTCAGTGGCTAAAAACTTAGATATTTTTCATTTTAACAAAAGAGATGTCATTTTTCTGCTTTTTCTGGTGGCGTTTAAAAGGTCCTATTCGTATATAACCTTACTCCTCTGATTGCTTGCTGTGAAAATTATGGCTCTTGGCTTTTAAGAAAATATGGTCACTAGTTCTTACTCTCAGTTTTAAAAGGACTTGTGCCTTTTATGTGGCGCAAAAGCACCATTTTGAATACATTTGTAGAACTCTTTTAAACTTTACACTAAAACATTCTATTCAAGCCTAGTTGTTATTCTGGAAGGTCTAAATTGGAAATGACTGTCAGCCTGTGCAGCACTCAAAGCCAAGATTTTTTTTTTCTTCTTTTTTTTTTTTTGACTTGCAAGTTTTCTTTAGCAGTGTTAATATTCCATAGCTTGAATGTACATGGCAATTTCTGGGGTACATTAAAGGAGAGATACGGACACACAAGTTAAAGTATATTTCCACTTTTGCAGTACAATGTATATATGTTCGCTAGGTGTTCCTGTTCACACAACATACTGAAAAATAAAAATATTTATAATACGTAACGTGTAGGGGCGGGGCTACACTTCTCAATATCACAAACAACCAGGAAGTACAGGATATCCACACATTCATCATCAATATATCATATATTTGGACTTTATAACAGTTTGGACTCTGTTTTGATGTTTTTCAACCTTCATTGATAACTTTTGTATTTGATGCACGTTTGATTGCAACAAGGAATTTCATAATCAGGCATAATTTATTACACTTTTGCACGAAGTGAAATTTGGTATTTATTTATTATTTCACTGGCTATCACTTTAGTATGTTAATAACGATTGTAAACACCTTTATATTTTTTTGATTCACACGTTCTTTTGTTTACACTTAATTACGCATTTGATAGTTCACCCATTGGTGACCCCGAGCGCTGCACACCCATCTGTATAACATACTGAAAAATAACTTTCAAAAAAATTCTTACCTTTTTAGAAAATTCCCTCAAAACGCACTTCTTTAAAGAAGCGTATCAGCTCTCCTCTTGATTTCTCACCCTATACAATCTTACCTTCTGCTCCTGTTTTCACAGTACCCCCAGATCCCCTCCTATTTTATTTGGTATATATCTGTAGTCTCCCCTTCCCCACTTGTGTCTTTGGTCCCCTTCCTCTTAAGGTGCCCATACACTGCACGATTCTCGTACGAGAATCGCGGGAAATCGTTTAGTGTATGGAAGGCGTGCGACCGTTTCTACTGTACGGTCGCACGTCTTCCATCGAACAAGCACGCTGGAAAACCCGCCGGGAATCGTACGATTCTCGGCGAGTTTGTGGCCTGCTTGTTCGACAACTGCCGTAAGCGCACCGGCCTGTTCGGCAGTTGTCGAACAAGCAGGCCACTAACTCAGTTAGATTGATCCCCGTTACTTACTGCCCCAAATACAAACAGGAAGTTGGGAAAACATCCAACAGCAACACAGACAAAACTTCTTTTTTTTTTGTTAGTAGAGTAGGGTAAAGGTGGATCGCCCGTCAGCCTTTTTGCCCCTACAGGACAGAAAGTAAGGGGAAATCTCTATAATAGAGCTGCGGATAGCAGTAAAAACCTGACAAGGGTTCTAATTCAATGGCTGAAGAGCTAAGCCTTGTATCAGATAGTGAGTACATTTACCACTTTCTCTGGGGGAAAAAGAAGCAAGCCTTCCTATCTCTTCCCTCTTTATAACATTGGCAGCACAGGTGCCAACTCAATTGTAAGAGTAAGCTGGAGAACCTACTGTAGAAGAAAACAATGCTAACTTAGAAAGCAAACTCCATGGAGACAATGGGGGTTGATGTACTAAAGGCAAATAGTGTGTTTACTTTGCAAGGGAATTTGCACTTTGCAGGGGAAGTCTCCCTTAGCTTTATTGAATGAGGGGAAATTTCACTTTGCAAAGAGTACCCAAATCATGTGCAAGGAAAATAGAAAAAAAACAACATAATTGGGTGATGTAAGTTAGCACATTCACTGAGCCATGGGGAAAATTCCCCTGCAAAGTGCTAATTCCCTGGCAAAGTAAACTGCCTATTTGTCTTTCTGGAAATCAAGCTCATTGACCCTAGTGGGCATTGAGTTCAAGAACCCAGAAAGTCCAGTGCTGATCAGCAAGTTCAAAAACTGCATTCACATGTTTGTGGCTCAGTATGTTAATGTTTGAGGTGCCGAGCAAAAGTGAAATGGTTTGATCGTGGAGCCTTTCTTATTTATTTGTTGTATTGGTTAGGTAGTTCTGGAGTAAATCGTATTTCAATAGAAAGATTCTGTGAAGCAGTTTTTTTTTGTACTAGTTTTGTGAGCTGCGTATTATATGAGAGTCTGGAGCAGCATCACAGCCTCAGATCGCACTTCGTGATCAAAGCAAAGTTTCCCCATGAAAAACAATATTATAATGCAAAAGAGTTCCTGCTAATTTCAGGCATCTTATCTGTGGTTAACAGAATCTGCAAAGCCACCTTGCAGGTCATATTCACTAAACCTCATTAGTGAGTATTTAGCATTCTGTATAAACATGCCATTGACTCATTAATATTTGAAGAAAATAGATGTCTAAATCCCAGATGTTTGGCTGTTATTTTCTTTGTTTATAATTATTATATTTTATTGCATTTAATGTGACATTTCTGTGTTGATTTGGTATATTAACAAGGTTTTTGTTCCTTTGGGTTATCTTCAGTTAAAGCGGATGTAAAGGAAAAAAAAAAGGGGGGGTGGGGCATTTAGCCATAATGTGATAGCATGCACAGCATAATAGCACATTATGGCAGACTTACACCTCAAAGCGATCACCTCCAGCGACTGGTACGTGCATCATTTGGCCGCTTGATTGGGCAGGGCCAGATGAGCTAACTCCCAGGCATGCGCACAGGAGTTACTTCATCTCGACAAGGAATTCTGCCAAGACTGTGTACTGAGCTGGACATGAGCGGCGCAGTATACAGAAACAGTGTTGGCAGGCAGATAAGAGAATATGTGACCGAAGAGACTCACGCAGTCTCTTGTGTCATAATAAACCCGCCTGTCAGCACTTTTTAAAGCGATCCCTTAAAGGGTAACGCCCATTTCAAATATAAAAATGAAATAGTTTTTACAAATCATATAGCATAATTGTTGCACACGCCATTTTGTAATTTAATGTTATTAAAAAATACCTTTCCATTTAAAACAGTAATGTTCTAAATCTGTCGAAAATTCAATAAATATGGCGACCTGGAGGCATTCCAGACATAGTTAGTGTACAGAACGCCCCCAGAAATGTCACTTCCTGCATCTGTGATTGGCTGACTGATTTTCCCAGAAGTCTGCACGAAGATACAAGTATAGTTTTTGGCATCACTTGCAATAAGAATTGTATTTTTGGTAACATGCTCCCTAAGGATAAACGACTCTAAAGGGATGCAGACACTGCACCTTTCCTTATTACAACACAGCAAGTCCACCAGCTAGTTATGATCAACCCAGACCCTTCCATTAAGGGATCAGTCTGGAAAGGACGTGCTGCAACAAAAATGTTTAATAAATTGTCTGAACACTTGACTTTGTTCTTATTATTCATTTTGGTAAATAGTCATCTTTTACCACTTTGAACTTTTTAAAGCCAAAATTCCAAATATATATTTTTGCTTTTGGTTGGTAAAGACTTGTATTATGAATCTCTTTAATTGTTACAGAAACAGAAAAGGCCTGACCTGAGGTTCTATTTCTTCCCCACTATCACCAAAACAGTTGTGCTTTAGGTTTAGTCCAAGGCTAAATGACCAATGAACCCAGGCTTTGACTAAGAGTCCTTTGTAGTTTATCTTGAATGACACCCCAATGAACCTAGGCACAAAAACCACAACACACAAGTTTACCCCCAAAAGTGGTGACCTTTTGGTGATGTACTAGAGGCATATACATATCAGCTGTAATGCTGCTAATTAAATTGAAATAAAACCATTACAATATTGGTTCCTCTTGAAGTGGCCAAAAATTGTCCCCCAATGCACTAATTTGCGTAAAAAAAATGCTGTAACTCTATAATTTTCCATCCTTACTTTAGAAGGTCTAACATGGCTTGTAGATGCCTAACAGTCTAGCCATGGTTTGTGGCCACACACTAGTATACATCACTACAATTATGCATTTTTTTGGAAATAGCCCTGTAACTTATAAACATTATAAAATATTATAATCTTTGTAATAGGTATGAATTGGAAGATATAAAATAAACTTTGTTCTCCTCTGCCTTCACCATATGTATTTAGATCTGTGGGAGGCCTAGATTTTATTACAAAATATGTTGCTAATTCATTTTAGGATTAACATTTTTACTGTTAACTGGAGTGTTAACTATTTTATAGGAGCAAATGCATATTTAAAAAACAAAACAAAAAACTACTCAAAATGTATTATTTTCCAGTTTTATTTTTTGATATTTTTAGATCCCCTTCAAAGTCAATTATAACACCTGGGACTTGCTCCAAATACACGATGAAAGATTAGCTAGCTTCATGTTAATGTCACTGCTACTGTATTATTTAAAATTGTGTTGTCATGTTGTGCAAAACTGGGTATAATGAGCCTGGTGAATTGAAGAGCCATATAACAGCCAGGTCATCTAGCAATTTAACACATTTACCTTTTTTGTGTCTTGAACAATGTAACAACTTTCCATTCCATTTTCAAAAAATGTCACCTTTCTTCATTCTGGGATTTTTGCCCACTTGTATATTTAGTCTTCCAGGTCATAAATGAGAAATACAACTTTTCATACTTCACTATGAAAGAGTTCAGACACCCCTGTTGTTATTTTACTTCTTAAAATATATTAATACACTTTTCTGTTTATGTTAAAATTGTACCTTTTGAATATAAAATTATTTGCATTAAGATTACATCTTAATATGTATCCATTTAATCTTAAGGATTTGCAAAATGTTTAGAAAACCTATTAGCTTATTAAAATATATTTATATTCCCTGGCCTTTACAACCACTTAGTTTTATTTTGTTTATTTATTTAGCCTTTTATAAAAAATATGTTTCTATAAAATATTTTGTCAAGAAATGTGGTAATATTAATACCAATAACAATAACAATTATAATAAAATATTTTTAAAAAATGTATGATCAGTTATATGTTCAGGTATTTTTTTTCATTATTGGTACATTTCCTCTTTGCATGCAATGGGTTAACTTTCAGAGGGGTTGCGTGCAGTAAATCAAGACTGAGATTTTCTAGTGAATATGGTATTAATTCTACATGTAGAACATTATTTTCATAAACGTAGCAAAGCCCACTGTATATTATCAGCAACATGCACAGTTGGCTCATAGCAGAAGGCAAGCCACTCTTGCCTGTGAATAAACATCAGTCTGACTGTGCGAGATGATAATTGCTCTGTATGCACTTCCTTTGGCACCTACTGATCTCAGCTAAGTGGTTAGTAAAGCATATTTTCCTATGAATGTCAAGCACTTCTGAGATTTTTGAAGGACTTCGGTTTTTGATTGTTCTCCTTCCTTCATTTGTTTTAAAGTGAACCTGTCATGAAGCATTTTTTTAATAATACATTGTCAAATGCAGTGATTTTTATTTTTCAGGTTTTTTTTGGTTGTTTGTGTTTTACAAAATAAATGGTTTTCTTCTTTGTTTAAAATGTTTGAATTTTCTGTCCCGCATTGTTTCATTGGGTGTTTATTTATGCAGTCAAGTCTTGACTAGTGTGATTCTGGGTTGCATTTTGTAGCTCAAGGGCTGTTTAAATAAATGGTCTAATGGTGTATTTAGCCAAGGTTTGCCAGACGTTTGGGCTTATTATGGAACAGATTGGCCATAGTGTCGAGATGTTTCATTCACTAAAAAGAGTTCACATGTATGCCTCTCTAATGGCCTGAAAAAATAATAAGTTCCATATCTCAAATTGATACTTCTGCTCTTGGAATGTGATCCTAAGATTATATTATTTGGTACATATATAAATATGCAAAAAATATTTTAACCCTAATGAAAACTTACAGTACTTGTAAATCTTAACTACATGAGATTTTGTTTTCTAAAGCACAGTAATTTATAAACAATTGGCATTTAAAAATATAAAATAAAATGTTTGTATTATATTTCCTAATTGTTTCTATATATATGTAACAATACAGACATATAAACATGTAAACATCCTGTTACATCCTGTTAAAAGACTCTCCCATGGGGAAATACAATAAAAAACAGAGGAGAAAGATATTCATAACTACTTCCTAAAACAGCCACCTTAAAATTCCCTTCCCATAGGTATTAAAACTATTCTTCCCCCCTAGGGGTCTCATCTAAAAAAAAGAAGCAAAATACAATTTGTTTTACCATTTTGTTTATCATTTGTTGCATCTTAATTCTGCCGATCTCCTGCAGCCTCTTTGTGTCAACTTTCTGTCTACATGTACTTCACCAATGGATGCATGACATTTCTCAGGGTGGGTCTTCCTGATACTAACAACAGTGGACCATACCTGCGAAATGTATGTTAAAACAGCCACTTGTAGTCTTGTATGACAGGTTGACAATGCAGGAGCGTAGTTTGGAGACAGGAAAAGAGCGTCTTCACCCTGTAACAGGAAGTTCCTGAACAATACCTGACAGGATGACCAGCTATTATTTTAATGAAAGCTGTAGATTTAAAAATACTGACTCTTGAAATCTCATGAACATGGTAAAGCCCATGTGACATTTTAACTTATGAATAACTGAAGATTAAAGAGCACTATGATCTCGCTAGGTAAAAAAAATACCCCACATAGAACATTTGTTACTATTGACAATACACATTTTTAAATTAGAGTCATTTTCCCGTGTGTTTTATTCTTTAATGTCTTTTAGAAATAAACAAAATTGTGAGGTAAGCTGAAATGTGGTGACATAAACTAAACCTAGGCCTGATCTACCAAAGTATAAAGTAAGGTTAGGTGAGCCTGTGTTTATTTTGAACACCAAATCATGTAAGGAAGAAGCTGTTTTTTTTTTGTTGCAAATTGAAACTAAAAATGACACTAAACTCACTGTATTCAAGTATCTAAACTATTAACAAAAATGTATCTTCTTTGTGTTTCACTGTAGATCCTCAAATCATCTCTGAATTGGTGCTGACACTATCCTTCCTTCTGGAGGGTGGCTACTTTTGTTCCCCATAGCCCCTGTGTGTGTTGTAAAGTAGTCACTGCTCCAAGCTCACTCCCATGATGAACTACAATCTCAAATCTAGTTTACTAATTTGTATTGAGATTGTAGTCTGATGTTTGTTTTACCTCACTTCAATAAATAAAGCCCACTTTACTGCCTTTTATTTTCTCATAAATCAAGGCCCAGGTCTTTCTGCCATTAGACTGGAACGTCATCCCTCCTGTTTGTCACTGCTGTGCAACTGCCACTCGCCCCCCAACAAATAAAATCAAGGAACATCTAAAAACTGGACAACAAAATGTAATTCTTGGATGCTGCATTGAATTTTAACTTGCAGGTTATATATTTTTCTATTGTGGAGTTCAGTGCAGTTACCTGCAGGGCTGTAAAGATATTTATTGAAAAGGTTTTGTTTCGGTTTTTTTACTGTATCTATGTATTAAAGTGCCATTTAAAGAAGAACTATGAGGTGAGTGCTTTTCACTGACCTCATAGTTCTAGCCGACCTGTGACAATGAGACTGTCACAGGTCGGCTCAGTTGTTTGTGTCCTCCCGTTACCCTAAGGAGAACTATGGGGAAAAACACTGACCCCATAGTTCTCCTTTAAGTAATGACATGTGAGTTCCGCTTGGTCCAGGAGTACTTTGAGCCCAGACTGTCTGAAGATGCACACCGGGGGGTGAGTACTTGACAGCCTGGGCTCCTGGAAAGGGGGTTGGATGATGCTGACCATCATTTAACCCAGGGAACAAACAGTGCTGGACATCGGCACTGTAAGTCAGCAGGGACAGTGGCTTAGGATAAGTATTGCAAAAAAAGCTGCTTTTTTTATTTTGTAAAGGTGCAAACTGGACAAATATGGACAAAAAGCACCAAATGGGACCGCTCCACCAGAAAAAAAAAGGGTGCAAATAAGTACAAAGTCTGTTTTAAAATCCTGAATAATCATACCGCCAGGGAGGTTAAAAAAGAGAGATGTAATGGGAACTCTGCAGGACGCTGCCCCAAACCAGCCAGCGGGACTGCAAAATCTGGGGAAAAAACACAAACAAGGGGCGCCTTTCCTGGTGCAGACAAATTTATTTGAGATAAAAACAATAGTAGATGAGAATCATACTCACAAAGGTCGACATGAATGGAGCATTGTAAGTGAATACGTGGACCAAAGTATAAGCCAGTGACAGCTGCACAGCCGAGCCTGTGTGCCAGCAAGGTAGGCTGTGATAACGTGTTTCCGAGGCCACGCCCCCTTCATCAGATACTTATAGAGGTTAGTGGGGTTGGAAGGGGGTTATGGAGCCTTCAGAAGAGATCTCTTGTCAGATTTACCTATAAATCAAGAAAGTCCCTCACTGTGTTAACGTCTTTTAAAAAATAAATATGAGGACCATCAATTTTTTCCCTCTTCTTTCTTTCTTCCTATAACTTTCTGTTCACATGCCCACCTTATCTTTCATCTTTGAGTTATTGTTAACCTATAATTCAAAAGATAAGTTTTGAAAATGTTACACCATATCCACTAGTTGTTACACACATCCGACCTGTATGTCTTTACATTGGTTACCCCTGATTACAGCTTAACACTCTTATTTCATGCCAGTTACACGCTATTGTTATTTTTTTAGTGTACATATCATTTAAGTGTAGGTTTGCAACATTTACCTTAAATCCATAGTGCATATTCAAATATAACTAACTCTTTTTTATGTACCTTCCACACATTCCTGTTTAAAATATATGCAAGACTAACATTTCTTTAATGCACATTTAACTATAAAAACCTCTCTAGAACGTGCCTTGGCGGCTGGTTTAAACTGGAAACGCTTGTGGCAGTGCTTTCGTTTGCCTGAGCTTGTTTGTAAGACGGACTTTTAAAGCGTTTAGCAGTTAATGGATCATGTAAGGTCAGCCATCGCCGCGGCTGTTCCGCTTATTATTTCCTCTTTTCATGGGAGGGTTCCCGGCAGAATGAGATTGTTACACTTTTTTTTTCCCTTCTTGTGCGAGAGGCCCAGCGACAGACAGTTAAAAGCCTCTTCATGTAAGGATGTTATTTCATAAAGACACACGTGCTGGATTATCCCCTCCACTTTAAACTTCTGCCAGCTTGTACAAAGAGATAAAACAAAATAGCCACAGTCCCAGGGGTGGAGAAGTGCCGGCCTGATCCACCCTTGTCCACAGCTTTCATTTTGATTACTTGCATGTAAGGAGAATTCACTTAGGCCGAGAGGTAAATTTAATACTAGTTATGCCCATGCTGTTCATATCACAACCATTTTCACATGATGCCACTTAAATCCCTGAGAAGCAGAGAGGTAAAACGGTAGCTGGCCAGCTTAGGTGTCATAATGCATTAGGACCAGGGCTCGCTGCAGGGGATAATAGTTCTGATTGCTGTTGACTCATGTCTCCACCAACTGCCTCATGTAAAATAAGTGACATTTAAAAGGCATCAAGATGTGAGGAGAGGTATAAAAGAATAGTTCTAATCTTGCCACCTGAATGTAAAATCTCTTTTTCACCCTGAGTAGTATGAAATGATAACTCGATATGCCATGGCTGACCCATACTAAGCTTTTAACTTATTCGCTTGCTTTTTTTTTTTTTTCAGGGAAAAAGAAAACTGTAAAATTGCTTCTGGGAACTTATCCAACTTATCATTTTATTGGCCATTTATTTATTTATTTTACTCAAATTCTTTTTGCCCTTGGATATCAGCCTGTTCATCATTCTCCAGCTTAGGGCTGAATCAAGCAAGGCGGTGGAATACAGCAAAAGCGGCAGGCTGGTTTGCGAAGGCCTATTTATGTCTGTGTTTGTAAGAGA
This sequence comes from Nanorana parkeri, assembly GCF_000935625.1. Taxonomy (NCBI): domain Eukaryota; kingdom Metazoa; phylum Chordata; class Amphibia; order Anura; family Dicroglossidae; genus Nanorana; species Nanorana parkeri. Next base: position 2,567,956 of record NW_017306331.1, on the reverse strand, counting down.
GAGAAAAAAATAAATAAATAAAAAAAGCAAATTTGAGTTTACAGTAAGCATATGTTCCAGCTGACATCTGTTTCGGAGACTCGGACGCTTTGTTTGCATAGCAGGCACCAATAAGTGGCCTCGTTTGTAAGTCTGCTCAGTCAGTTGAATTTGGATTGTTCAGCTGGGGATTTTGGTGGCAGCTGATCCCCTACCGCTCATAACTGATAGAGCAGGGGGGAAAATCAGAGAGGCCCAGTCCTACTTATTAATGCAGATTTTAACATTCTCAATGAACCACTTAACCAGACTTAAATGACAACCAAATCCTCGCTTGCTCAAGCAGAGGGAAAGGTTATGCTTCAAAGCACTACATTTAAGCTGAAAAAAAATGTTTATTCCTCCAGTTTGGCTGGTGCACTTTACTACACTGTCACACCAAATGTAATACATTGCAAATTCTGCTGACGCTTTTAAAATATATAATACATCAGGAAATTTAATGACAAAAAAGTTTCGAAATGTCTCAACAATATTTCACACCTGCTTTTGGTTGATTTTTTTGTTCCTTCTCTAATGTTGTGCTTGTGTGACTTCATTAAGCAACATTATGCTTGTAAATTTGACATGCTAAGATTAATTTTATTGTTTCTTAATTAGGAGTCCAGCTTAAGGTTTATTTTTAAAAATGCTTCTTCTGAAAAAGGTTTTCAAAGCACCCCCCACCCTTTCCATTCTCCAGCATTGGCCTCTGTGTCAGCCTCTGATTTTGGTGGATGGTCCTCTTCCAGTCCAGAAGATTGTCTGGCATTATTCAATATCATTATATCATGAACACACTCTGGGTGAGTTGAGTGAGCTTGGGCTCACTGGAGAATACTGCATATCAGCCATCAAATATCAGCTGAGGAGAGGCAGGTGTGCTGCATTCAAACATACTGATAGGCGGAGGGGGACAGAGCGAACAGAGAGATAACCTCATTAGCCTCCTGCTGCTCTTTCACTGACCAGTGAGCAGGCTGTGGGTGAGGAGATGACACCACTGTTCTGCTTAAATATAACAGAAAAAGCTAGTATCATCTTCCTGGCTATGCTGCCTGTCAGTCTGTGTAAACATCTGGAAAGAATGGGCAGTAATAATTCCTTTTACAGGTAAAACAGTTCCCATATATGCATTACATCTTTTTTATTTATATTCAGGATTTATATAACGCCAACAGTTTGTGCAGCGCTTTACAATATAAGGAAGACATTACAATCACAATACAATTCAAGACAAGATGGTAAGGAGGGCCCTGCCCATGAGGGCTTACAATCTAAAAGGGAGGGGCCAGTGATACATGAGGAGGTAGCTGTGTGGGGATGAATTACTTGAGAAAGTGATAGTTCAGTGGTTAGGTTAAGGTGGGATACATCTGTGTATTTAGATGTTTGCCTGGAGTTCAAATTTAATGACGTAGACCAACTCTTTAGTGCCCAGGAGGAGACAGTAATAGAAATATAATATAGGTATGACTCCAACCCCCTTTGTCATATATCTCATACTTTGTTACTGGATGTCTTGTCTATGTGCCCATAATATGATTCTGCCAACACAATTCCATAAGCAAAAGTAAATATGAAAAAATATCATCTGTAGCCATACAATTGAATAGAATTGATACCACATGTGTAAAATTACAGCCTTAGTTTGTGTTACAGGATCAGGAATACAACTAGCAATTTCTGTCACATAAGCCTTCCTGTTGGTCAATGAGGACACTTATCACATTAAAAGATCAATAGGGAGACCAAGCTCAAGTTTTAAAGGAAAAGTCAACATTAGCATATAACTTCAGCTATGTGCATCTCGAACTACTGATTGCTTTGACATGCAGCATTTAGGTTGCCAAGTTGTGTTTGCCTTCTAGTTCAATAAACATCATAATTGGGTGTGCTTGATTTTATCATGGCAGAGAAGAAAATGAGAGAGCATTGGATAGTGCAGACTCACCATTAAATGTATATATTAATATAAAATGCTTCTGATGAAGAGACAGCTCCTGAAAATCCTCAGTGATGGTTCCCCCTTTTCTGCAAGATCACCATTTTTGTCCCTCCTATTGTGGAATACGGCTCCTGGCCAAGTTGGTTAGATTAGTAACTCACTCCTTCCAATGTTACCTGCAATTGTGAGACATCTGCACTCTGTCCCTCTTCTGCCAACATCTCCGACAGGTAGCTCTGCTACTCTGGGAATGACCTGATGTGTGGTGTTAAGCTTCTAGCCTCTAGATCAGTGGTTCGTAACCTCAGGACCCTCATTTGTCTTTGGTCATTAAGTCGCGACCCAAGTCGCACTGCAATGGAATGCATGGCAGGGTACCACGCATTCTAGTGCAGGCGTACAAGCTGTGGGTGGGAGGAGCGTTTGGGGTACCATTCAAATGAATAGCAACACAACACCTCCCACATTAGAATGCATGGTAGGTGCGATTGCACCCTGTTAATCGCACGATACTATGTGATTAATGCACTGTACTAGTGTAAATGGGCCCTCAAAAACACTGACATACATGCACACAGACACATTACAACACACACTCAAAAAAATGTAAGCAATGCATGTATGGATGGAGCTCCGTCATGGCCCTAGCCCCATCTCACGCTGACGCTTGGCGCTGGGCAGCATATTTTGAATGGCTGCAAGGTGTGAGACATGACAGTGCTGCGCCAGGGGGAGGCTGAAGAGTGAAAAGTGGAAGGCATGCGGCGATCCACTGAAAATGGGGTCGCGACCCACTTTTGGGTCACGACCCACCAGTTGAGAACCAAGGCTCTAGATACATTCAAGTTCAAGTCTCCACTTTCAAAGTGCATTTTATACTCATTATTTCTATTTTAAAAGAGGTTTAGCTGCCCTATCCAGTGTGCAATTTTTCTTTTTTGCCACCTATATCAGCTCAAAAAAAATTGCAGAGCTAGCAAGGAAGAGGAGATTGCTAAGCATCCAGCGGGCATGGTGCATGTGAAGATTTAATTACTATCTGAGTTTGTCCTGAGCTGGGCACTGCCTGTCTCTTTTGCATGGCTGTCATGAAGACTCTGTACCTTCATGGCCTTCCTGTAAAAGTACTGTACATATTAAATCCTAGGCCTTGCCAGAGGTCTAATAGTACCTCCCTGACACTTGGAATTGTTGAGTCTTGTATTCGTGAATTAATATGCATTTGAATATGTGTGTCTCTATATATACATGCAAGTACATATATATTAATTGACTTATGAATAGTAAAGCTTTGGGAGTTTCTGGTTGTGAGTGATACAGTATAATTTTATCCCTGGCACTTAAATCGTATGAAGCATATACAGCTTAGCCTGTAATGCATTAGAATCTGTGCCTAGTCACACAGTATTTTTTTTTTTTGTGGAAAAGATGTGTTTACCCTCTCCTAATCTTGATATGAATTCATTCCAGTGCATAAAGCGGTTTTATTTAACAAAATAATCTATTGAAAAGAGAAATGATTACAGAGTCCTCCAACTTTTCTCTTGTGTCTTCTTCAGCAGAGCTGTGAATGCATCTCCCCCATTTTATCCCATTCCAAGGCATCAACTTTGTTTTTCCTCCCCCTTCCCCCCCTTTAATTTTTTTTATATATGGTAAAAATTTCATTGAAGAAAGATTCTAGATGACAGCACTATAATTTTAAAGCCAATAGAAGAGGAGTAAGCAATTTGAGCTTAGCTGCAACATAATCTTAGGTTGTCAAGAAGAAAACCATTCTCCCTATGCTAATCAATCAGTGTATCAACGAACCAATCATCTCCTCAGCTTAGCATATATCCCAAGTGTTGATATATCTATTAACTGCCCATCATGAAGCTGCTGTCTGTATGATGAGATTTCCTCATATCTCGCCATTTGGAGTCAGGTAATGCAGCTATCACAGCCTGGGATAAATACCAAAAAGAGATTTGCCCATCCATTGTGACAAGTCGAGGAATGCTGGAGAGATCAGAAAGTAATACATTTTAAGTAACTTCTCAATCAGGAAAAAAAGAGGACGTCATTGAAATTGGAATGATCGATCGTTATTCCTGGCAAGCCATACAAATATTATTTAAAACATCACTACCGATTTGATATAGGTTAAATGTGTAAATAAACAGAATTGTTGTGCAATATAAAATATAATGTTGTAACTGAATTTTTTTTACCTGGTCCTTCCTTCTAATCGATGCGGGGGGAAATCGTTAAGTAATTAGGTTAAATGCTTAATAATATTAATAATAATCGTTTTGATTTCATTAGTAGGGAGTAAGGTAAGGTCAAAAAGGTTTTTTGCTCTCTGGATGTTGTTGTGGTAATTTCCCCTCACTTCCTGTGCCCAGGAACACACTAGAAAGTGCGAGAAAATCTCTCCATAGTGCAAGGAAATTAAATTTTTGACACGTTGTCACCAGAACATTTGTTCCTTTTGGCAGATTTTTCTTAATTTCCTGTTTGTTTTTTGTACTTTATCAATAGTCACTAGGACAAAGAAAGTGAATCTGAGCAGGGTTCACGCACAGCAAAACTAAAGTAGGAAGACTTTGACTATAGATGCATTATTTTATACAGTTACCAAAATATTTCAGATGTCATTTCCTTAAAATTTAGAACACTAGGGGCATTCTAACACTTGAGTAGTCATGTGATTCAAGACCCTCCCAATCAGCACACAGGAAGGATTGAAATACAGGCATGTGTTTCTAACAGTCAGCAGAAGACAAGACTCTGTCATGAAGTTTGAAAACAACCATCATAATGTTATATTTGACCTTGAGAGTATTGCTTTTCCCTCAACCAAAGTGGTTTCACTTTAAATTTTTATAGCACAGCAAAGCTGTTGAAAGAAAATGTGAAGACAGGAAAGAATATTATGAATGCATACTAAGCATTTCTTTAGTTTAAGTCCCATCTCCCCAAAATGAAGGAAATCTAAAGCAATGTCACTTCAGTGAACTGGAATTGCAGTGCACTAGTCATGAGTAGAGGACTGCTGCACTGGCAATAAGGGTGCAGGTCTCATTTTTGGTGCTTTGTCAGGCCTTTTAAATAAATAGACTGATATAATGCAACATCTGTTAACATGTGGCATAATGTGCATTAATACTCAGCAACAGCATGACCATTGACTTTGTACAGTAGACAGGGGGAAGTACCTTAGAAGCTAGGTGACATTTTCGAGATGGTAGATGACATTAGTGTGGATGTGACTGATAATTGTACCATGAGATTCACTCTTGGGTTGGCATGCTTTTTAGTCAGCGTGCTAACTTATTCTGAGTGGATGTTTCTAAAGTTAAAAAAACACAAAACAATTTTACAGGTAATTTCTTATAATTAAATAGCAGCTTTGAATTGCACAATGTTGAGCCCATTGTGCATTGATGTCTATTTTATACACAAGATTAAAGTGTACAACTTAATAGAGACAATCTCTATCTTCTTATGGCAAGGTTTTACCGGCATTACATCATTGTCCCTCTGCAGAAACTTTTACAGCAGAACACATGCGCCAGATGGTGACATCCTTTATGCTAGCAGTTTGTTTTTAAATAATTTTATTCAAGTTTTACTGACATAGGCAGGGTTATGACATAGGTGTAAAGAGCAGAGTGTGAATGAGACACAACACATAGTGAGGGATTGCTAAAGAGAGATATTATGCAAAGCGCATCTAAACAAAAACATACTAAGAAACAGAATATAATTAAATGAACAAAATTAAGAATCAACAAATTAAAAAATCACCAGATACCGGACACATTACAATTTCAATAACAATGCCTCTGTTGCTGAAATGTCCAAGCCTAATATGTTAAATCTTTGTCTTAAATGACAATGGGACATGGGGTAAGGTAAGAGTATGGGCTGAACCACGGCCTCTTACCTAGATAGGGTAATGCAGTGTGCTATAGATCCCAGCAAATCCAGATTTTCTTCAAAGGGTTCAAACTATCATACCAGTGTAATGTAAGCTTTGCCAGTGACCTGTAGGACTGTGTTAAGTAGCTTGCAGAGGTTAGGAAGGTTTTCAGGATGCTGATATTAATAAACAGGCAGTAAGAATATGGTTCAGTAGTTTTTGTGTGTATTTATTAAAAATGGGTATGAGCTTACCCTGCAGTACGTACCCCCAGAAGCACTTGATGATAGCAAAACTTACCCCCAGAAGCAATGGATGATAGGTCACTGCCAAAGATCTTCTGTGTGTTCTATGGATCCAAGTTTCCACAATTTCTCCAACACAGTGGTGAGGAATTTGTAAAGCATTCATGAATGTGACTGGCTGTATAGTACCATCTAAATAGGATTTTTAGAAATGTTCTCTTTTGCTAGTATGCATATTGATGTTTTCTTGGCTTTCCTTGATATTCTTTCACATTTTATATGAATTGGTAGATAGCCCTAAAAGTTTTCCCAGGCTGTCATCTACTTGTGGTGAGTAAAGTTTGGCTCAAGGGATGTTGACAAAATATATATTTTGATAACATTATCCCCTTGTGATTTGGCTTGCATAGTTTTTACAAAATAAATCACCAAAGGTGTATTTGAGACCTGAAAAATACAATACTTCTGGGTCAGATTATCACATTTATTTATGAAAACTGTGGATGTGCTAAGGACAATGAAGGAAATATTGTATAGACCGCATATATTAAGTTGTGGTAGTATATGTAACCTGAGAAGAGTCTGTGCATAGATTTTTTTGTAGAATCCAGTGGGGCTCTTACTTTACCCTGATATAAAAACTACAATGGTTTCATCAGTATTAGGGCTATGGTCGTTTTACTGATTGTTTTTCCTAAACAAGCCTTAAAATGCCAAGTCAATTCTCATTTAGAAAATGTATGTCTTTATTGAATCAATTCCACGGGGGTCATTTAAAGATCAAAGCATAGTCTCCACACCGAGCTGTTAATCATAGCAAAGCAGGTCAGAATGCATTGTTCAAATAGAGTTTGTTGCATTAGTATAAGTGAAGGATTAGGTTTGTAAGGAAGTGTTTGTTAATACTGTATATGGTAGTTTTGTGTATTATTCCTTAAGGAGAAAATACAATATCCTTTTATTGAAAAAATAATACACTGTGAAATCCTATTAGATTTTGGAAAGTCCACGACTTTGAGTGATGTATATTTGACCAATATAGACACAGATTATATACAGTCAATGTGTAATAGTTTATTGCCAGAAATCCAACCAGGACATTTTCCATCCTGAGTCTGCTAAGTGTGTTTGTTGAAGACTATTGTCTGCTATGGACATCCTTTTTTTAGGATTGGTGTTTATCTAAATTCTTTCAAATGTATTATACTTTAATAAGTGAAATTTACAGTCACAACTATAAGGAACCTTTGAACCCTAGGTGTAACGTTGATTCATTTAGCATAGGGAACATAGTTTGTCCATAGCAATAGTATCAGACTCAGCCACACCAATAAACCACTAAGACCAAAGCATTGCATTTTTCACATTTTCACAGCATAGATCAATGGTGGTCAGTATAATAGATATAGGGGTCCCAAGTGTGGTCCCTGCCATCATCAAAGGGGTGTACGTAATATTCAGTATGTATAATATTAGAGAAGACTGTTAGAGACTGCGGACATACTACATTAGGTGATCAGAGGACATACTACAAATGTGGTTGGAAACTAGGGACAGGCTACAGGTGACATTAAAAAAGGGACACATTCTTAAGACTGCAGCCTCTTTACTTATCAGTTTTGGGTTTGTGCTTCCAACACATCTTCTAAATTTACTGTAGTATTTTTGCAATCAAATAATGGAATCAAGGTATAGCTAATCACATTATTACCCACACTCCATTAATATTGTTGTCCACACTATTCCTTACAGTGCTTTACACCTTAAACCAGTAGTTCTCAACCACTGTGTTGTAGGCCACTGCCAGGCAGCAGCTTCTCTCCTGTGTTTATTTTTGAACAGCATTGGGTCCTGTCCTAAGATAAGTGCCACCACTGACACCAGTGATTTGGGGGGTCATTCTCCCCTGTGTCCTACTAATTTCACTGACACCAGTGGTTTAAGGAGCTGTTTTTCCTCGGTGACCACAATTTCACTGACACCAATGGTTTGGGGGGCTCTTTTCTCTTGCGGGTCACTATTCCACTGGCACCAATGAAATGAGGGACTAATCTTCCCTGGTGGCCACAATGCCACTAACAATAACAATTTGGGAGCTATTTTCTTAAATTTACATACGTTTATTGTATGAGTATACATTTTTGGCACATGGAAGGTTTTGGAAAGTTGACTATGGGTAAATGGTTCTCACTAAGCATGGCAACCACTGCCCTAAACCACCCATCTACAAAACATGTATGTTAACCCTATAGACATTAGGAGAATCTTTCTAACACCAAAAAAATTTAAGCAGCAGGCACAAATTTTACCCAAATGCTAGTTCTTGAGCCATGTTTCCTGATTTTGCCTTGTAGGACTAATGTTATGCATAGACATCTCAAAAGCCCATTAACTAATTTGAATAGCTTCAAGTCTACTTGTACAATAGTAATCAGAATGTAAAATGAGAAGTCAGATAGGCTCTTTGGACCCTTTATGTAACACTGAATAATAGCCTGGGGACCTAGTGGAATTAACAGCTATATGAAATGAAATTCCAGCACCCATCCAATAATCCTGCTTGTAAAGTTATTGTTAGACAGATATTCTTACCTGCCTTCAGTCTTGGCAGCTGGGGCTCAAAGGTAGCTAATGTGACTACCTTTGTGAGCTTTGCTATGTGGTTAATGGGAGCTCATGTCTCCTGTGTCCTTATAATTACCAGTTGTATTGGATTCACAGGATCTTAAAAACTCAATAAATTTGCCACTCTCGGATAGCAAAGAATGTGATCACTCGTACGCCCAAAGGGTCAGTAACAAGTCATTAGCCTCTGTAATTCTGGTTGGGAATTCTCAACTTGCGGTGAACACTTTAAAATGTATGGAAATGCTAACAGTGAACTATTTTTCCCCTTTTGTTCTGTAACATATGCAATTGAAAGCATTTTGTTATATCTGTTTGATAAGTGCAAGAAAATACCTGTTGTTCCTGCCAGAAATCTAGTAGGGTGATAACTTTTTGTCCACTCTGGGGTTGATTTACTAAAGTCAAATAGGCTGTTCACTTTGCAGGGGAAGTTTCCCCTTAGTTTAGTGAATGAGGTGTAGCTCTGCTGACTTCCATCACCCAATCATGGGCAAATAAAAATATTTCATTTTTTATTTTCCTTTCACTTGAATGGGTGAGGGAAGTCAGCAGAGCTTCACCTCATTCACTAAACTAAGGGGAAACCTCCCATTCACATTGCAAATTCCCTTGTAAAACGAACAGCTTCTTTGCCTTTAGTAAACCCCTGTGCCTTTGTTACACTGTTAGCAGTTAGTGTTGTTTCCCTTTATTTCTGTGAATTACAAAACACATCCCATGTATAATGAGGCGAGTAGGAGGTGGTCTGCAGTCCTGGCACACTTTCTGTTCTAGGGTGGCAATGTTGCTCTTCTATAGATACAGTATAGTAACTGAGTGTTGTCATCCTAAGACAGTAAGAGTGGTATTGACAGAATCACCAGGTAAAGAAGGAAAACTAATGCAGCCACCTACATTTTTGTTCTTGGTTTAAGATGCATTTAACAGTATGGTGTCAGTAGTAGTCATGTGCAGCAATCCACAGCAACCAATCACAGGTCAGATTTTAATGATGTATCTACACAGGTGTAACAGTTAAAACTGATATCTTTTTGGCTCTTGTAGTTCATGGTGCATAATTTTTTTTTGCACGGTGGTATTTGTAACATAATAGACAGAGGGAGAAAGAGAAACCGATTTTTACACCTACCTCAGAACAAAGCCATGTATATTTCTTATTGAAAAAAATATGTCATTACATTTAAACTATCAAACAAAATGTCCCCCCGCCCCATTTCACTGCCTGAATAAGGTGGGTTCATTTCCATCAGATAATATGAAAAATACATTTGTTAATTCCAAATTCAGGTATCCTGCCACTTTTGTCGAGATTGCTAGTTGATCATGCTAAGATGCTTCCTTATCTATTATTGGATCTGCGAGAAAGAGAGAAGGATTAAGAATTATCTGACTTGTTAGTTAATGTGGAAATCATCTAGAAAGCTTGGCTCGGCACTGCCTGGATTTCTGTATTGAACCAAAATAGTAATAACGTTTCAGGGCTTTTAATAGCGGAAAAAAAAAATAATAATCTTACATTAAAACCTAAAGTGTTGTTGTCCTTTCAGAACATAAAGGTGTGATTTATATTGAAGTGGTTAATGAATGCTTTTAGACGTGTTTTCAAATTCTATGTATTATTACAATGTCTAAGAGTGCCTGTGTATGGTATTAGAAAATGTACAGGATTTCCGTCTTTCTTATTTAAATAGAGAATATTTTCTGCAGCGCTGAAATAATTTTTTTTAGAGTTGTATTGAGCAGGAAAGAAAAATCTGTTTCATAAATAATTCTTTGAAGTAGTTTAAATGAATTACACCTTTAATAAAAGGCTGCGAGTGACGTACGTCTAATGAAATATAATTGTGCAATGTAAATTATAGCATTTGGATCGTGGAAAAAAAAAATGATGTAAAGATTTCTTTATTGGAAAAAAAATGATGTAGTTGGTTCACGTCAAGTGATAGAGAAGATAATATTAAGGTAGATACAGTGGTATTATATAGCAGAGTGTATATTTTAACCCTCTTGCTGCATATTTTTTACTTTTAGCGTATTTTCTTTCAATAAAAGTTTAAGGACTTTGTATTTGAATCAATATTATAGAGTCAGTAATCCTAAAACAGAGACAGCTCTATTCAAATACGGTAATAATACCTTTCCCTCTTTGTATAGAAGGCTTATATGCCATAAAGCAGGACTCCAGTCAAGTATTGAAGAACTATCCTATTGAAAGATGAAATAAAAAACAGTGTTTGCTGCAATACCCACCTACAATCTTGAGCTGTCCTATTCAGTACTTCTTTTCCACCACTAGATGTCCTTAGTCTTCCTGGTTGATTGACAATCAGTATCATTCCTCTAAGCCAAGCTGCCATGGACCTGCCCCCAGTAAGGGCAATGCAGCACATTGATGAGTTCACCTCTGTGTCACTCTGCTTTCTCCTCCTATAAGTATGTTTGTGCTGCTTCTTTCTGTCATACTCCAGCCCTGCTGTATAGGGATTTCAAGAGGCTGATACCAAGTCAAATTAAGATATTTACATTGTTTGCATTAAAAATACATTTATTGATTCATTCCCACAGAGCTTCCACCTTTTGTATCACTTGCCCCTGCCTTTTAGATTGTAAGCTTTCACGAGAAGGGACCTCCTAACCATTTTGTTTTGAATTGTATTGTAATGGTAATGTCTTCCTTATATTGGAAAATCTTGCACAAACTGTTGGCGCTAAATCCTGAATAATAATTATAATAATAATGATGATGTATTGATTATAGAGTGGCATCCACTAGTCTGTTTCATATCTGCCTAGATTTTAGCTTTAAAATGTATTTCCACTTTTGCTGTCAAACTTGAGAAAACCCCACTATATCTTTGTTATGTGTTCCTATTCACACAGCATAATGAAAAATATATATATTTTTTAATATTTACCTTTTAGATGTTTTGTTGCAGCAGGCAAGATGCCTGATTCCAAGGTTTTCTCAGCACCTTTGCAGTGATCTGTCCTTATAGAAAGACTTAAGACAAAAATTTGAGGACTGTGTTTCTCTCATTAACTTCATTAACATACATTAGAGAAGACAGGGTTGTAATCCTTTAGCCACTCAGTCCTCGCAGCTCCTCCTAACATGGCAGAGAATGAGAAGCAAGTAGAAATGTTAACCCTTAAGAAGCCAAGAAACCCTAACCCAAATAAAAGCAATGTAATCTGCAAGAAGCATTTTTTAGATTTTTTTTGTTTTAGCTTATGCTATGTGAATGGGAACATGTAACAAATTTAAGATAGGTGTTATCCCAATTTGGCTGCAAAAAAGGAAATACACTTTAAAGACGTTTTCCAGTCTTTATTAAAACCTCTACTTTTTTTACCCTACCATGTCGTGTCAAGCAGTTGAACTCCCATTTCAAGGAAATTAACAGTCTTTTTAAACTTTTTGTATATATGATTGTAAATGAGTTTAGATGAATCTTATGTGCTAATGTTTTAAAAATGTTTCTAAGTGTAATTTGTAATTATATTTTTTTTACACAGGAGCAGTCATATTTGCTTGTTAAATACATAGGGGGTGATTTACTAACCTAAACACACGCGCGCACGCACCAGGTGTGTGTGATTTTCACACAGCAAAACGTATTTATCAACCAAAAAGTCTCTAAAAGCATATTTCCACTAATGCCATACATGGAAAAATCATGCACATGATGCATATATAATGCTGCTTCACAGTTTAGACAAAAATGGTTAGCTCATGCATTTACATTCCTGCATTCATCAACGCAAGCAACACATCGTAGAGCTAATTTACACAACATCGCCTTGCAATTCATGCTTGGCTTTGCACAACACACCTGCTGGGTGTGTACACACTACAAAGGTGTTTAGATTCCACCCATAGATCATGCTCGGAGGGAACACACTGCAGAGGTGTATACACGTTCATGGTGTGTTTATAAGGTTAGTAAATCAACCCCATAGTCTCTGTTTCCTGCTTTGCAGTATAGCAGAGCGATTGTGTTTTACTTCTCCTTCTCCCTGTGTAATGGATATTTTATCATGGTCATTATAAAAGCTGAACTCTAAACTTACCTTCATTCTTGCACAGTTGTACCAGCTACTCTCCTGTACTGGAATTACTTTCTCTGTTTTTATTGTACACTGTGAGCTTCTCACAATGTGCATTAGAAGCTGCAGCAAGTCAGATATAATCTGCCTCATCTCCTGGGTGGAGGACATCCAGTAATATCAACCTCTTTCCTCCCCAGCCTTGGATCATTGGATTCAGTTCTTTTAATCATGCAGGTTCAGCATTATAAGTGGGTTTTTGTAGGGCAGTTAGCAAGCAAATGCAGTCTGCCTGGAAACCCCACTCCTTCAGATTGACATCCACCCTGCATAACTTCTCCCAAGTTCCAATCCACTGCTTGAATCAGGGCTGATGGCTCTTGAGTGAGGTACTGAGGCAGGGTCCAGTCTAAAATAAGGTATATGAAGAAAATGGAAAGGTTTTATTTAAAACATTTCATTAGCATGTTGATGACAGGGGAATGGTGGAACCACTGAGCAAAAATGAACAAGCAGAATTAGCTTTAGCCAGGGAGTGTGAGTGATAGTAGTATCTTATATACTCTCCCTCTAGGGGCTAATATTCATTTTCTATATTAAGTGTAAAGGCAAAAATACGGATTAGCAAGCATTTTAAGGTAAAACACCAAAAACGTTTAAATAAATAAGTGGCCAAGGTTTTGTGACTCCAGGGGCGCTTAAGAAGAGTTCAGGAGGTATACCATACCATAGAATGGAAGGATAACTACTCTTGAGTTACTGAGAAGCTCCATAGACCTATAATATCTCATAATACACAATGGGGTTGATTTGTTAAAGGCAAATAGGCTGTTCACTTTGCAATGGAATTTGCATGTTGCAGGGGAGGTTTCCCCTTAGTTTTTAGTGAACGATGTGAACCTCTGCTGACTTTCATCATCCAATCATGTGCAAGCAAAAATACTGTTTGGTTTTTATTTCTTGCATATGATTGGGCATTCTTTGCAAAGTGAAATATTACTACATTCACTAAGCTTAGTGCAAAGTGCAAATTCCCTAGTAAAGTTAACAGCCCATTTGCCTTTAGTGAATCAACCCACTTAAACACTCAAAGATGACTTCTACAATATTTTTGCTTTGCGTTAAAGAGGAATGCCATCTAAACATAAACATTTATAGCTTGTTATAGCAGAACTGTAAATGTACAGATTAGCTGGACTTCATAACTATACGCCCAGAATAGATTCTAGCCTTTCAAGACAAACAGAAAGTGCTCCATCCAACCATAATGGTGCTTACATCCAAGCATGATGGTGCTTACATCCAAGCATGATGGTGCTTACATCCAAGCATGATGGTGCTTACATCCAAGCATGATGGTGCTTACATCCAAGCATTATGGCCGACACATGATGTACTTTAAACTGATCAAATTTGTTTACTAAATATTTTTTGCGAGTTTTATTTTCCATTCATCTTTGACACACTGAGTAGGTGTTTTTTTTTTTTTTTAAATGCATCCATGGTATAAGAGGCATAGGGACCCCCATAAACAGTATATAATTAATATAGTGTAGGTTTTGTATTGTCAACTTTTCGACTTGATAAAGATGGACTGAGCTCCCTTAAAACATTGACAATGAAATGCTGATGCTTTGATTTATCTATGCTGCAGGACCCGTGAGTGCCTCTTACTCTCTTAAGCCTCCTGTCGGGATTCACTCCATAAGACGCAGGCACATTTTCCCCCTCCTTTTGGGGGGAAAAAAGTGCGTCTTATGGAGCGAAAAATACGGTATATATATAATTTATATATATAAATATATCATGTATTGATATATAGTTTTTTTTTTAAAGAAAGGTTTGTTGGTTTTCTGAAATTATGCTTCTTTTCTGTAAAGCCAGAGAACTAGCATTTTCAGAAGGACTTCAGCAAGGTATACCTCCTACATTTTCTAAAAACACAATGGTAACTCAAACACCTTTCACCCAATTTGGCCGTAGTCTGTGTATAACTTTAGTAGAGGCTCCTGGAAGCAGCCTTCTTTGAGGTAAGGGATTGATGTTGGAGGATCTGTGCTATCTATAAGGGACTAAGGAACTTCTTGGTGCTACATAGTGAAAAAACAAATCAAATATATTTAGCGCCAAGTCTATTTTATGAATTTATTTATGTTTAGAATTTCTTGGTCCTTTAAGAGAAATTAAAAAAGGTTGGACATTTCTGAAGACTGGTAATAACATGTTTTCGAATGTGCCCTACACATCTTTGTTAAAATTAAACCTAGGATTGGTTTTGAGCGAATAGTCCTATAGCCTTACAGTTGCCGTGGATGGATGCACCTAAGCTGCTTATTATACTGATGGGTTTTTGCTAGTCGTCAGAAAATGAAAAACAGGCAGCTGCTCGCCACCATCAAAGCGACAAATAGTGGAGCGAGTTTGTATGAAAACGAGCGTTCATTTCTTCTATTGCCAAATTCTTCCACAAAACAAAAGAGCAGTTTTAGCACATTATTGCTTAACTAAACTAGGACAACTGACGGCAAGTGATAAGGTTGTCTGCTTTACACAACTGGTAATCATTCTGGGAGAGATTTTTTTTAATATACTTGAATGTAAAATTTTGTAATTTACATCTACAATGTAGCTTGCATTTAAAAGTATAATTTGTTGTGTTCCGTGTGACCGTGGTCATTGCAAGTGCCTTCAACTTAAGGTTTTTTTTTCTACTCTGTTTTAAGAACACAAGAAACAAAAACTGAAATGTTTGCATTGAAGATCCATCTGCTGTTTTTGTTGTTTCATTTCCTGATTTAGTAGTTTGTTATTAGCAGTTGAATAATACATTACAATTTTGAAATAATGCTAGGGTACATCAATTTTTGTTTAGTAAGTGGTACTCTAAATGCTAAACTATTGGGTTGCTATGGTACAGAATGTTACCCTATAGAGTTTATACTCTATAATAATAGAAGTATTTCTTTAAAGATTTTTTTTGACCAATGTGGAAGCAGTCGCTTTGGAAAGGTGGGGGTTTGCTGCAAGGCAAGTTCTGACAACTCCATTATCTGGAGAAAACATAAGTTTGCCATATCCAGCTGATAATTCTGAGCTGGCCTACTTTGGGGCACATAGGTCTTTGCTATATTTGACCATACATATCTAAAATCTAAATTTAGCGTGTGCAATAGACAAATTTTGTTTCGTTCCGAATGGATATTTGTACGAATTTCATTAAATTCAGACATTAAGGTGCATTCGAAATTTGAATGTGCCTGAATGTAAACTAATCTGAATGTTCGAACGAAAATTCAGATCCCTCCAAATTTCCTTCAAAACGAAACTAAATTGTATATGTGACTATTTTCTGGCCAATCAGATTTTTTTTGGCTGTTGGGGGTTACATTACAGGCACAGTCATGTGACTTCCTGTTGTGGATCATTCCTAAACAAAAATTCGGACAGATAACGAAATCCGAAAAACAAACCAAATTTCGGATCGAAAAACGAAAGAAATAACAATCCAAATCGATCCGAAATTTATTTTTTGCAGGGTTACATGTCTAATATGCACTCGTATTGGTAGATGTTATTACACTTCCCACAAATTTGTCTTTATTTATAAATGTTATAAATGTTTTCACTCAAGATTCACTCAACTTTCACATATTCTAATTGGAAACATTTTTGAATTCTGGGAGAATTTGTGTGAAAACATTTAAAAATGAACCCCGTAGTGTCTTTCAGATAATGTCTGAATGTCTAACTGGTTATAGTTATACCCTTGCTTGTGTACAGATTTATCACGTTAGCCCATTTCCTTTAGTCATCCATATTTGCCTCTCTTCCCCTGGTCTTTCCACAATCAAAACCTTTGGCAGTAGTAGTTAGGGGAGGGGGGAGACACAGGCGGAGGCTGGGGGGGAAAAGGAGAGAGACACCGACGCTAGGGGAGGGGGAAGACACTGACCGACACTGGGGGGAAAGAGGGGAGAGAAACCGTCCAACGCTGGGGTCACGTAAAAATTTCCTTGACCAAAAAGGGGTCAAGAGTGGAGAAAGTTTTAGAAGGCCTGCTCTAGACCACTGCCACTGGTCACTACTTTTTTCTTATCACTGAGAGCTAATCTATCAGGTTGAACTCTTTGTGTGTTCGAGCAATTTTATAGTGTTAAGACACCAATGTGTTTATTGTTGCATATTACTATTAGTGGCTATTCACACCAGCTGCTATGCGATGTAGCACAGTGCCTGGCACAGTGCTGCTTCACCAATCCCAGCACATCGCAGTGTGTATTATTTTTCTTTTAGAACGTTAAAATGTCACAAGTGCTACAGCAAGGTGCAAGGTGGTTGTAGTGCGTTGGATCTTGGGGTGCTGAAAAAAGTACTGCATGCAGTCCTTTTTTTTGGCGCACACCATCGCGTTCCCACCACAACGTGAATGGTGCCCATCTGTGACAAGGCGAATTACACAAAATGTGTTGGGGCTGTTCTGGCATTTTTTTCAGCGCAGCCCCAACGGGTGTTAATTCACCCTTTTACATTAGCTCACATATTCACTGTACATCACCACAAAGTTTCATTATGCTGTCACAATGCTTTGTATTCATTTAAAATTTACACAGCCACATTTTAAGTTCTGATCCATCCAAACCTGGCTCTGCTCTTCCGATATATCTAAAACCAAGCCTTCTTTTGTGAGGGCTGAGTTTCAAAAATCAGGTTCAACCTTACCAAACTAAGGTATTTAATAAACAGTTTCAAATAATACAACCAGACCAGAATAAAAAACAGTCACATATACAGTATGTGAGAGTAAGCAATATTCCATCTTCTCTCACTGCTCAGTGGGTCAGAGTTACTTACAACAATAACCCAAGAAGATCATTATATACTGTGTTACCTAGAGGGCTAGATGTGGAAGAGATTTAGATGAGCAATCAATAATGCAGTAGGTTTTATGTCAGTCTACTAGTGGACCATTAATAAGTAGTGGAATCAGATGCTGCTAGAAGTTGGTTTGTAAAAGAAATAGATCTTAAAGTGGACTTAAAGCAAGTTTAGGCCAGTTCTAAAAATATATAGATCGACTGAGAGAAAGTGGTGGGATGGCATGTAGTGTCACCTGGAAATTACTCGTGGGGCCACCTTTAATTTTTCTATTACGTTCATAAGCTTACGTTTTTTAATCTAAATTTTAACAATAAACATTGACCCTAACTGCACACTAGTTATTGCAGGGGGTTAAATAAATAAATAAGATGCTTCTAGTTCTGTTAGGCGAGAATGCGAAGGATGTGTGTGCCTTTCCTGAGTCATTTACATCCATGACTGCTGCATACAAGTGCTTGCCATCCGCTGACTGTAGGGGCCCATTCACATAATAGACGCACACTGGTGTGCATTGTGCACATGCACTGCAATTTATTATAACAATGCACCAGTGTTTGTTTTTCTTTTTTTCACTTTAGAGTTTAAAATAATCACTTTATTTTCAATAGTTTTATTAAAGTTTTATCAAAGAACAAAATAAAACAATACAAGACCAATAACGTATTGCTGATGAAAGTCCTCCAGATAGAACAAAATGCAATTTACATATCAGAGAAGTATACAGACATTATGGCAGGGAGGGGCAAACAACTTACAGAGGGATAGGGGGTGGAGAGGATAGGCGGGGAGAGAATAATAGAAAAAAGAAAGGAAAGTGGGTAGGGGATGAAGAGAGAAGGATGACCCTGGGTCTGGGGCAATCCTGAAAAACTATGGTAAGGCAGGGCAAAGAAATGCCGTAGAGGGGGGACTCAAAGTATTAACATGCAGTGATCGAAATCAGGGGGTAGGTATCGCGAGATCCATGGATGCCATATTTTCTGGAACTTCGCCATAGAGTCCCATAGTTTTGCAGAGAGTTTTTCATGCGATATTGTAACATGGATGCGAGATTTCACCACAACAAAAGAAACAGAGGGGGAGTTCCAGGATTTTGCAATAACCAGCTTGGCTGCAGTTAAGATGTGTGTCATCAGAGCAAACTTATGTTTTGGAAAGCAGTAGTTTTCAGCGCTTCTTCAGGGGACATGGGAAGAGGAGAGAGTAATACAAAAAAATTATCACTTTCATTATATGCACAAGAGTGCGTTGCAATGTGCTGATGTGTGTTGTAACCAGTTTTTGCGCATTGCATAAAAATGCAGACATGCTGCATTTTTATGTATTGCATATCAACAGATTTGTATGGTGTGAACGGGACACATAGAGAATAATTGTTTTCTTGGTGTTTTTGCATTGAGCCTGCATTGATCAGTACAGCTCAATGCAGCTTTTGTGATCAAGGTCAAACTGGTAAATATTCATATGCAATATTTCAAAATTCCCTATGTAGGTAAAGTTATTACTAAATGAACATGTTTTAATAGAGGTTTTAAATTACATCAAAGATTTGTAATTTTTTCATACAATTGGTATGTGATCAATTCCCAAGGTGTGCATCCCTAAATATTAGGGATGCACACCTAAATATTATTTTCCTGAAATAAATGTTTTCTCTAAACTAAATTTTCCTCTGGAATGCAAGGGGGTATGGATTTTATCTTTAATCCTACTTAAACTATATCTGTGCTGTGCTGGCAGATCTCGTTGTCAGTTACTAAATCAGTTATCATTTATAAACTAGATTTGAACACTGTCTGTCCTAGCAAATAGTTCAAGATCTAGAAGCACAGTATATTAAGGCAGAAGTAAATCATGTGCCAAAAAAAAAACCAATGGGCCCCCAGGAGCTTTAAGCCATATTGTGCTAGTGGGTACAGCATATTAGCACATTATAGCATACTTACCTGCCAAAAGTTCCCCTCCAGCTCTGCACCAGTCCCTTGTGCTTCAGTTTTGCCCTTGTCTTCAATATATTACATTTAGTAAAGTTTTGGGCACTTTTTAGCTATTAAAATACCAACGCCAGGCACAAAGAAACACCCCTTTGTTCATGTATTAATTCATTCAAAATCGAGAAATCATTTTCAGTTTCAGCTAAGGTCTGTTTTCATACAGTACTGACATGCACAAGCTGAAATCTAATATCAGCCATTCCATATGAGAAATAGCAGTACAGCCTTACCACGGCCATACCTCTGCTTTAAGGCCCCATTCACACTGCTGCGCGTATATGCACATACGCGCGTATTGTACCATATGCAGCATATGCAAATAAATGGCTCCATACACATAGCTGGGTATGGAGCTGTATTTTTGCGTAGCGTAAAAATGCGCAAAAACAGAATGGAACCGAGATGCGTCTGGGCAGCCTATTGTGCGCGCGTATACGCACGTACACGCATACAGTTCACTAAAATTTCTATTACGAATGATGCATTCTGGGATTGCATATAGTGCACGCATATGCGCACATACACGCGTATATGCATATACGCACGTACATATGCGCATGCACGCGTATATACGCAATATACAATTTTGCTCTTGCGTTGTGTGTGTTGAATTTTTAAACCGGCGGAGCACTTTTCTTCTGAAAGAAAAATAAATAAATAGCTGAGAGAAGAAGACCCATCATGTGACCTGTCAAGGTCTCCGTCTTCTGTGTTAAGCAGAAAAAACTCCGTAGGACACTGCAGCTTACATTTTATGAATGGGCAGTAAAAGGCAGACTGCAGTGTTGATCAACATTGGTGTGTATAGCGGAGAGTGAATATCTGCTCTCCATTATAAATTGAGTCCTCATTATTAACTACACTACATAGGGTGTGCACACCAAAACTAAGCACTATCTATCATACAAGAAGACCAGTTGCATTAGTAGAGATAGAATCAGTATGAACAAATCTAAATGATTTGAACCAAAAACATGTTGTTGTAATGCCTAACTCATAAAAAACCTCTAAAATATTTTTTTTATGTTTTATGGGTTTGGAACTGCAATAAATAAATAAATAAAATAACTGCAAAAATAACAAAAATCATGTATTTGTGCTTAAAATATCAAGAGTATTTATATTGACTAGCCAACCCGCATCGGTTTGAGGTGGCTTACCTTGTATTTGAAAAAACAAAAAGTACATTTCAGTTCCCTGCTAGTGCAATATTTATGTGTGTATCCAAAAATGTATTTTGCTTTTTATTTTAAACCATTACTTTCAGTCAAGCTGTGCGGTAAACATCATTAATGTAAACTCCAAAGAGCAGAAAGATAGGATTTTTTAAAACCACATTAGAGATTAAAACCCAACTTCTTCCAAAATGTTTTTATTTTGGATTGATTAGGGAAACGTTAGATCAGGGGGGTGCCCATTAGGTAGATCGTGATCTACCAGTAGCTCTCAAAGCTGATGCTGGTAGATCACGAAGGGTGTGAATGGCAGCCCCTTTATTCCATTTTGGTATATTTATTTTGCTGTGCACACATGATTACCTATTAGCCTGAGTCTGCTGGGCCAACCTCCCTGACACCTTTCTGGTGGATACTGGTGGTTGAAGTGCTATGTATTACATCAAAGAATATTAGTTTACACAGCATGCTGCAAAATACAGCAAGGTGAGCCAGGAGAGAGAGCAGGGAGAGACAGCCAGGAGAGAGAGCAAGGAGAGACAGCCAGGAGAGAGAGCAAGGAGAGACAGCCAAGAGAGCGAAGAGAGACAGCCAAGAGAGAAAACGAGGAATGACAGCCAGGAGAGAGAAAGCGGGGAAAGGCAGCCAGGATAGAGAAAGCTAGGAAAGACAGCCAGTAGAGAGAGAGAGAGGACAGAAAGCAAGGAGAATCAGCCAGGAGAGAGAGCAAGGAGAGACAGCCAAGAGAGAGAGCAAGGAGAGACAGCCAGGAGAGAGAGCAAGGAGAGACAGCCAGGAGACAGAGAGTGAGGGAGTTTTTTTTATGTTGGTAGATCTCATGTAGCTCGTCATTTGAAAAGTAGATTTTAACACAAAAAATTGTGGGCACCCCTGCGTTAGATAATGTTTTTATTGCTGTCTGAGCCTCCCTATCCTGGGGGACAGCTGTTCCTCACATTTCTTGTCCGGGTGTCACAGGCACAGGAAGTGAGAGAGGAGCTCCCGAAAGGGTTTACATACAGAAATAAAATAACTGGCTGGAATGTTAACTCTTTACCACTCTATATAAACTTAGGCTTTAAATACAGACACTTGACTGTTCACCCTTTGTCTTCATGCTGCAGATTTACAGCTATGATTATCAGTTGGAAAAATGTTGATGTAAATTAAAAGTATATAGTTGTTTACAAATGGGATAACATTAGATCAGCGAGTACCACATCCAATCGTATCAAAGACCAAATATATGGCATTGCACTACATCCCATCATTTTATCAAAGACAAAATTAATGCATATGCATGTGGGCAAAGGGTCGGTCCAGACGGCAGGCAGAGAAGTGGTCAGTTAGCAGGCCAAGGTCAGTTCAGGTGGTAGCCAGAGACGTGGTCACTATGCAGGCCAAGTCAGTTCAGGCAGAGATGTGGTCAGTAAGCAGGCCGAGTTCAGTTCAGGTGGCAGGCAGAGACATGGTCAGTAAGCAGGCTGAGGTCATTTCAGGCGGCAGGCAAAGTATTTGTTGTGAGTATTTAGGCAAAGGATCAATCCAGGTGGCAGGCAGAGGCATGGTCAGTATGCAGGCCAAGGTCAGTTCAGGCAGCAGGCAAAGACGTGGTCGTATGTGGGCAAATGGTCGGTTCAGGCGGCTGGCAGAGGCGTGGTCGGTATGTGGGCAAAGGGTCGTTCCAGGCGGCAGGCAGAGGCGTGGTCGGTAAGCAGTCCAAGGTCAGTTCAGGCGGCAGGCAGAGACGTGGTTGACAGACATGCAAGGATCATTTCAGGAGGCATTCAGAGATGTTGTCGGTATGCAGGCAAACTATTAGTCAATACAGCAGGCAGACATGTAGAAGTCGGTACACAGGAGATCAGGCACAGGCAAATAACAGCTAGTCAAGCCATAAACATCTTCACCATACCTACACTATAATTGCAGTGAGGTATGGTAGAGGCGGAAGCAGTCTTTGATACAGAGGCCAGGTTTTGAGGGAAAGTTGGGACAATAATAACGTGTGTGTCGTCTAATTATTTTCTTGCTACACACGCGGCATTTTTTTTTGGGTGTCTGGTCTAGTTGGGTGGAAGGAATCTTATCGGGGAAGTGTCTATCGTGCAGCCTGCTGACTGCATCAGACTGAAGACTTTCAGGAGCAGGGCCTTCCTGGTAAATCAGGGATGTAATAATTGCTTCTTTCTGAAATGGTCTGGCATAGGAGGAATGGGGATTGCTGGTAACGAACTGCTGAAAATAAAGGTTGGTTTAGGTGACAATCAAATTGAAGAGGTCATCAGTGAAGAACAAATAAAAAAATTGTATTGGTGTAAAATTTTCCGTTTCCACTTGGACTCCTGGATTGGCAATAAATGGGGGGATGACCGGTGCGCCTGAATTAGAGGGTAGCCACAAGGGATTTGAAAGTGCCTCTGGTAGTACACTAGTATGTGGTCTTTGGGGCCTGATTCTGCGTGGCTCAGTTTGGGGATGAGCGGTGGTACTGGTGGATGCCTCAGCTTGGGAATAAGCGGCAGTACTAGTGCTTGGCTGCTGCGTGCCAGCTGGATGTTGCACAGCACGCCTGGCTCTTTTAGTGGGCACAACTTCTTCTTCTGAGTCAGAGGATACTGAACCGCTGCTCTCCACAGGTTCGTACTCTGATCCAGAATCAGAGGCCTCTGCGTCACTCTCACCAGACATGCTGAGGATTTGAAATGCCTCCTCGCTGCTGTACATTTTTTGGGACATTCCTGTTAGTGCGTATACTTGGGGGCACTGGATGAAACTGATACTTGGACGTGCTGTACCGGTTATGTGAGCGTCACGCGCTAATTGGTGCTAGTAGGCTGGCACGGTGGTAGATACTGGCGTGTTCTGCTGGCACTGAGTGCTGATGATATGTGCTGCAAATGTGGCACTGATGACACTGAAACTGTCAATCGTGCTGATGACAATGCGACTGGCACTGATGACAATTAAACGCACTGATATTGTGAATCGTGCTGATGACACTGCGACTGGCACTGACGATGCTTTA
Organism: Nanorana parkeri; assembly: GCF_000935625.1. Lineage (NCBI taxonomy): Eukaryota > Metazoa > Chordata > Amphibia > Anura > Dicroglossidae > Nanorana > Nanorana parkeri. The sequence continues at coordinate 2,544,088 of NW_017306331.1, read as the reverse complement.
AACGCACTGACACTGTGAATCGTGCTGATGACAGTGAATAATAAATGTGAATCGTGCTGATGACAGTGACACTGTGAATCTCAAAGATGACACTGAATTGACACTTTGACACTGTACTGTAGCAATGTATCAGTGTATAATAGTGTATCAGTGTGTATCACTTTAAATGCTTTAAATGCTTACTGTGGATGATCTGTGAACTTTCTATCTCCTCTCTCTCACAACCGAACGGTGTGTGAGAGAGGAGATAGAGGAGATAGTGACAGGGCTGCAAACTGCAGCCTTTGTTTACTTTTGTGACAGCTGGGATTTGTCACAGCTAGATCGCAGGGTATAGAGCCGATTTTACTGGCTATACCTTGTTATGGAAACAGCACTGTCCAATGGACAGTGCGAGCACAGTTGCCGGGTTGTGATCGCGCCGGGAGCGCGCCTGAGCGGGGGGCGGGGCGGGGCGGGACGTCTAGAGACGCCCGCTCAGATCGAGGAAGGTCCTGGCCGGCCGTTTTTCTACTACGGCCGGCCCGGAGGCAGTTAAAGACAAAACGAATATACAGCTATATATTCATCTTATCTTAAATTAACCGTACTTTATGGTAATCGTTTTGTGGAGATGCATAAATAAAAGTAGTAGAACAAATGACATTTTTTTTTTTTTCTGTAGAAACTGCTGCCTCCTTTGGTGGTGGTCACATAAACGAAAGTGTATACATTTGGCCATGTGTTGTTAAATGTCTTAGGGCCCATTCACATCGGATCAGTTGCATTGCAATACATTTTTTCAAAGGATGCTAACGTTAATGCAGTTAAAAATGAATGGATGTGAGTGGGGCTAGTTCACACCGCTCCATTCCATTGTGTTACGTTATGTTGTGCTGAAGAAGGACATGCACTACTTTTTTTTAGTGCATCATAATGCAATGGATCCGGTGTGAACTGGCCCCATTCACTGCCATTTGTTTTTTGGTGCCCTTCTGTTAGCATCCATTGAAAAATGTATCACAACTCATCGAGAGGAAATTATTCAGTAATGTGTCCTGAGCTTACAGATGAGTGAGTTTCCATTCTTTCAAGCTATGTTATCAAAATAATCTGTGGAGTGGGAAGTGAAAGGTGGCTGATGGAAATGGATGACTGGGAATTAGGTGTTGTGTAAAGAGACTCTATAGGTGTAGACACCCCAGAAGAGGGAAAGAGTTTTCCCTACCTCTTGGCATTAGTAAGGAGTCAAAGAGGATTGGACTTCTGGAGAAGGATGTTTAAGGCCTCCTAAACTGAGTTGCGAGATCCAGGGGTGAAGGCAGGTCAGTGTTATCAAAAACATGGGGTTGAGTCTCGCATGTCCCTGCTCACAGAACGCACTGAGTACTGCCGAACATAGTTGGGGAAAACAGCTGATTGTGCGGTCTTGGAAGCTCCTGATGTTATGAAAGTAGGACAACATTGAAGGTCTCCCACTACCAGCTAGGTCTTACAAGGATTTCAGACCATCTTTTATTTGTTTATATATGCATGTCATTAAAACTGTTAAAGCTGAAGTTTATTCAGCCGTAATGCAAACAGTGGGCAGGCTATTTGAAAGAATTATGCAAATATGCCTTGATGAGTATGTGTCAGTTTTAGGAAGTGGGCACTTCTAGGCAGACTGATTTACATGTAGACTACCCCAGGCAATGCCCACATGTGGTGCTGAGTCTCCATGATTATAAGAACTAAAATCCATTGAATGAAAGGGGAGGGCCAGGGACAGTAAGGCTGGGGAGGAAAGAGCTATATGGTGCAGAATGTCCTCCAGCCAGAAAATGAGGCTGACTTGCATCAGATTCTAATACATGCTGTGAGAAACTTAGTGTGCCATCAAATCAGAGGGATCAATTTCAGTCCAGGAGAGCAGCCTGTACAACTGTGCAAGACTGACGGTAAGGCTGGAGTTCAGCTTAACTTGTGAGTATAGATCCACTTTAAAACAGCTCAACAAATATTGAAACTAATAGCCAGAGACCACCTTTAATATGTAGAAATGGAATCTTTGTATGTTTACAACATGCATTCTAAATAACTTTTTACCCCTGCATTTTTCGCCTGGAATATAGACTATTTAAATTCTTTGCAGGGTTTTTCGTCTTCATTGGTCAGTAATCACATATTCAACAACTATGAAAAACATTTTTTCACCTCAGCTGAGATTTATGTCCTCAATTTTTTTCATTCTGAGGAATTACTTCTAAATGGCAAAAATCAAGGGTATTGTTTGGTAAATATAATGTAATCTTTCATAATGACTGTTAAGCATGTATTTCCAAAGAATCCAAAACAATAGAGGTAGTTGGGGTATGTATTTAAAATTTAGGCCACATTTAATTCAAATGAAGACATTTATCTATGCAACTGCTGGTTGGAAGGGAAATAAGTGGAATGTACTTTATTTGCATACGCCGATCAAATGTATTCATTTTGTATTCTGAAATGTGATGTTTATTTATGCTTGTTACCATTTTTGTGCAGTTTTTGAGCTACGCCGCAGATAAAAAACATTTCATACTTGATCCTCTGTACTAGTTTTGTTTGGCAGTGTTTTTTGTAGAGTAAGATTACATGCAAAACTCTATTAAGATCTACAGACATGGAGTCAACATTTTTGTATACTGCTGGAAAATTCCTGTAATGCATTATTAAGCAACACAAATAGCCTTCATGTATTATGTGCAAGACAAATTAATTGTCATTACATAAATATAAAGGACATCTTCCTTAATTGCAGAGATGTGTTGTAAAATACAGCTTGTCTATAAATGATTGAAGTACAATCTCTTCTATTAGTTTTGTCAAAGTAGCCCTGAATTATATATGCTAAATAGCCTTCGAGCTGTCATGTGATCTTAGAAAGCCATTCTGTAGACTTGACTGTACGTATGTATTTATCCTATCAATCTTAAGTGTAAGTGCAGTGCGGTACAGTGATTTCAAATGTCACCTTCATGGTCCTGTAGCTAATACTATGACAGACTATCTTTGTTATTGGGTTATTTCTAAAGGTTAGTAGAAAAGCCGGCCATACGATGTCATATCTTTTTTCAGTTTCAACCAAACATCCCTGAGCTGTCCATTTTTCCAACCATTGTCAAATCCTGTATGGAGGCTATCACCTCCCTTAGTGCTATTTTGCCAACTGAGATTTTCATGTTGCATCAGTTAAGAGTGCCAAAATTACCATTTTGTTATGCATATGTAATGTAAGCTGAACTGCAAGCAAATAGTTGCATAAACAGATAAATATATACACCTATCAGCACAAACATTATAACCACCCGCCTAATATTGAGTTGGTCCCCCTTACTGCCAAAACAGCCCTGACCCAACGAGGCATGGACTCCACTAGACCTCTGTAGGTATGCTGTGGTATCTGGCACCAAGATGTTAGTAGCAGATCCTTTAGGTCCTGTAAGTTGCGAGGTGTGGCCTCCATAGATCAGAATTTACAGGCAAAGTCAACACCTTGAACCCATTGTTGTTTTCCTCAAACCATTCTTGAACCATTTTTGTGCTGTGGCAGGGTGCATTATCCTTCTTAAGGAGCCCACTGTCCTTATGGGAATACCATTTCCATTATGGGCTGCACTTGCTCAGCAACAATGTTTAGGTAGGTGGTACATGTCAAAATAACATCCACATGAATGGCAGAACCCAAGATTTTCTAGCAGAACACTGCCCAAAGCATCACACTGCCTCCACCGGCTTGTCTTCTTCCCACAGTGCATCCTGGTGCCATCTCTTTCCCAGGTAAGCGACACACACACGGTCATCCACATGATGTAAATAAAATGTGATCCAGCAGACCAGGGCAGCCAGAGTTTCCATTCTGCTTACACCTAATGAGGCAGAGGTAGATGGGCAACTGATCTGCAGTCAGGTGAGAGGCCCTCCACTGTCAGAACTGGTGTGCGGGCAGCTGGGCTGGAGCCTAATAGCACGCAACTTCTCCAGAAGACTCAGCTACTGTAAGGAGCCCATCCCCAAAGACTAAGGGGGTTATTCACGAAGGAGCCGAAGGCGGCTGAGCAGCTCAGCCAAGCCGAAGGCATATGTTTCAGCTCGACTGAGCCGAAGTGACAGCTGAAGCGGGGTGAATAGCCTACCGAAGGATGGCTGTTTGCCCTGCATATGACCGCACGGCGGAGCCAGCCGTGATCTCATGGCTGGCACCGCCCAGTTGTAATGATGTCGGAGCCGGCCATGACGTGACGTATTCATTGGCTGGGACCTGCTAGAAGACTATAGCAGGTCCCAGCCAATAGAAAACAGTTGGCTGGAGCAGGTGTCACTGCTAGCTCCGCCCAATTGTTTTTCTTTTTTTATTCTTTTTTAAAATATCTTTATTTATTAATTTTACTATTTTTTTACATTTTTTTTTTCAACCTTTTTTTTTGTGTGTGACTATTTTCACTGATTTTTTATTCTGCTCGGTACCACGGGGTACCGAGCAGAATACCTGAATGCCGCTCTGTCTGTCAACATTCCCTGCTGGCTTCCCTCCCTTTAGATGCTTATAGAAGCCACACCTGGTAAGGCAGCAGTAGCTACACAAGTGATCTGCAGCCAGGCGAGAGGCCCTCCACTGCTGAAAGCGATGTGCAGGCCCCTAAAGCACACAGCTTCTATAGAAAACCCAGCTACTGTGGGCAGTCCCTCCCTAATCACTACCAGAGTAGTCTATTTCCAGTGAGGTGGCCCTTTGTTCTTGGGCCTTAGATCCTTCCAGCTGTTCACCTGTTTTACCAACACTACCTTAGACTTCTCTTTGAGAGATGCTGTTTATGAGGATAATTGCTAGTAGCTGTATTCTGAATTATTTTATTGAAACAGCTATAACAACAGGTAGATTGCCTGTTGTTACAGAGTCATTTAGAGACTATGGGGTCTATTCGCGAAGCTGCTGAAGGATCTAGCCGTAGCTTCGGCCCCAGGACCCCTTCGGTTCAGTAGAACCGAAGGGGTGCTGTACGGGCTATTCACTATAGCCCGTACAGCTCCCGAACATGGCCGAGCGGCTCAGTCGAGCCAAACGCATATGCCTCGACTGAGCCACGCTGAAAGCCGAAGCAGGCAGAGCGGCCGGCCGACAGCCTGCTTCTGACAGCTGGGCGGAGCCAGCCGTGATCATACGGCTAGCTCCGGCCACTTGCAGAGAGATCAGTGTCCCTGGTTACCTGCTAACCAGGGACACTGATCTCCAAACAGCAAACTCTCCCTGGCGCTCCGGGAGTCTCCCGCTCCCGGCCGCCAAGGAGAGAAACACTGCTGTTTTTTATTTTTTATTCTGACAAAGAGCCGTGTCAGAATAGAAAAAAAAAATAATGTTTTGCCCATGGGAATGCATTGCTAGATTCCTATTGGCTATTTCGATTTGCAATTGCAGTAAACTAGCATTGTACCAGCCCTCTGCTGCAGTTCTCCATCAGCAGAGGGCGGGTACAATGCTAGTTTACTATTGGCTATTGCAAATTGAAATAGCCAATAGGAATCTAGCAATGCATTCCAATGGGCGAAAA
>NW_017306331.1:2483375-2538455 GCF_000935625.1 Nanorana parkeri | reverse complement strand
TTTTTTGACGGCAGCAGAGTCGCCGGACAATAGAAACCTATTGGGCGGAGCTAGCTGTCACTGCTAGCTCCGCACAATCGTTTTCTATTTACTTTTTTTTAAACTATTTTTCTGTTCCGCTCGGTCCCTCTGCTGTTTGGCATCTATAAGAATAGGCCGAACAGCAGTGAGTAGCCTGCCGGAGGTTCGGCTCAGCCGATCCAGATGTTGGATCGGCTGAGTCGAACTCCTTCTGCACACCCGAAGCCATGTGAAGCAAGCCAATGTACGGCTGATTTCAGCTGATATGCGGCTGAAATCAGCCGTACCAGCCTGAAGTGAATAGCCGAACAGCTCACTTCACTTCGGCTCACTTCACTTCAGGTCGGTCATTCACACGGCTGCCTACAGCAGCTTAGTGAATAGACCCCTATGCTATTCAGCCATATGTTACCCTTATGGAATCACAGAGACTTTGATGTGAATATTCCATATTTGTGCAGCTTTCATAATAAGACTCTAGTGTATGCATGTTCTTTACCATCTTGAACCCGTTTGGTATGATTGCTTCTAACTTTGCACCTGTTTAGTAAACTTCAAGTTACAGTCACTTCCTGTCTGATCTTTCACCTGATTACTTATTCTGTGAAATGTGTACTGCAAAAGCCTGTATAGGCATTATAGAACTAGGTAGCTGGTAAATACTGTGGCTTCTTCCACCATTAAGGAACTTTGTTGTAACTCATTTGGGTTTTAGGCTGCTGAGGTCGACCTGAAAACTGGAGGGTATTGCAACCTCTAATATATCCCTGTAGCTTCTAATTGATTGTAAGTTTTACAAAAAAATATCTTTTCAGCTTTGGATAGAACAGGGAAGCTGACCCTTGTCAGGTTTATTTTTTTGATGTCTATGTCCAGTTGGGGAGATTTTCCTTTCCTGTCTTGGAGACACAACAGAGAGAAAGAGGAAATTGCCACAGAGTGATAGGAATTTGGCGATAGGAAATAGGAGTTGTTACCGGAACAAGTGTCAGCTGTGAAATTTTAGATCTCCATGGTTTTCTGTCTTGGTGACAGTGGTCACCAGGACACATAGAGAGTAGGGATGCACCGGTAACGATACTAGTATCGGTGCTGATACTGAGTATTTGGGTGAGTACTCGTACTTGCCCAAATGCTCCGATATCTTCCCCGATACCTGAACTTCCGGTCAGAGGAAGGGAAACATAGAGCTGGTCTCCCAGGCAATCAGAAAGGCGGGCTGCGAATAATGACCTGCCTCCCAGTTCCTGATTGGCCGGGGAGCTGCCACCATGCTGATTGGCTGGAAAGCCGGCTTCCCGGCCAATCAGTATCGAACCGACTGAACAGCCGACTGCTTGCTGATTGGCTGTGAAGCCATCTCAATGCTGATTGGCTTTGAAGCCAGTTTCCCAGCCAATCACAATTGAGCCGGCCAAACAACATGGAGCCGGCTTCCCAGCCAATCAGGAAGCAGGCGGTATGTCATTACCCGCTGTCCGGCTTTCTGATTGCCTGGGAAGCCGGCTCCATGCCAGCGGAGGCACTGATACCGGTACTTGGGAATTGGCGAGTACCGAAAGCAAAATATCATTACTTGTACTGGATACAGAAAAAACAGTATCGCTGGATCCCTAATAGAGAGGATACATTTCCCAAGGACACAGCAATAAAACCTTGCAGGGATTCTAACCCTTTCTCACTCTATGCGGAAAAAAAAGTTTGTAAGCTATTTTGATAAAAATGGAATAAAACTTTAACAATCTACTTAGGAAAATATTTTTAAACCACGTAGTAAATTTTATTTACATGGCTTTAATGGTATTGTTGATGAACATGTTTTCATTGCCTGCTGCTAATGAAATGTACATGTGTTTTTATTGTAGGCATCTGGCCCTCGGAAGAAGTACTGGCTTACTACTGTCTCAAACACAAAGACATGTTCTGGTAAGGAAATAAAAATACATGTAGGTTGGCTATGATTGAAATCACCATAATATCCATGCATGGAAATAGAGTGCAAGGCGACAACATGTTGCTCTTGACGAAGATTGCCGAATGGCCTGTAGGTACTAATATTGCACAGCAAGCTTTGCCATCTGTCAAAGCCTTCTGATTTCCACTTCAGGCCTTTTATTTCACTTTGATTTTTTGGGAAACAAAAGTGAGTCTTCAGTCAATCAATGTGTATTGTGAAGGTCAGATAGAATAACAGGCATTTTGTAAACTCTCTTATGCCATTAGAATTATTGAGCATTATGCAATACAAAAATACCATGTCATTTAGCTGGGGTGCCAGGCAGTGCCAATATCAGCAGACTATGTATTTTTTTTACTTTTAATACCCGGTGCTGTGTCATTGCTGAAGCAAATTTAAATGTAAAAGGCCAGGTGTACTACCAACTACTGGTGAGAAGCAAACAGTAAACCCACTGGAAATACTCAACAGTCACACAGGACATAAAGATAACAGACCTGATATATGCAGCAAGTACCTATCTTGAGTCACCTATGTAAATTCTGTTTGATGGTTCGGTGACTTTTTTAACATTTTTATTTACTTGCTGTGCAATTCTATGAAATTGGTAGTTCATATACAGATTTTTCCTTCTAGTGGTTGCAGTCAACATCCCTAGTCAACAACTGAAATAAATTAATTGATTCACACCAAAATCAGACCTAAAACATAAGTCAGCAGTGGTCCGTTTCCTTGCAATTTCATCCTCCATTGACTTCTGTTCCTGTCCGCTGCGTTACATTCTTTTAAAATATATTTTTTCTGTTTTGCCAACCTTTATTTTAATTAACATGTTCTGAATAGACAAACGAATGCGTATTTTTTTTTCTCACTTCCGTTCCGTTGCATTCCCTTTCGTTTTTGACACGTTTCATTACATTGCGTTGTGTGAACTGGTCCCATGCACACCCATTCATTTTTTGGGCTACCTTCCATTTGCAAACGTTGACATCCATTAAAAAAAGGATCGCAGCAGATCTGTAGTGAATGGGGCATAACTATTTCATTGTGTCTAAACTTGACCATCGACACATCTGCCACCAGGTCCTTAAACATGAACAAACCAACAACAGCACCACCACTCGGATCAATATATAACTAGCAAAAGGAAAGGTGTATAGGGGCAGGGCAATTTACAGAATGGTACAAACATTTCACAGCGTAATCACCAGCTAAGCAGCACATAAAGCTTAACTAACCTTTTCTTGCCTGCATTCTATGTATTAAGGTTTCCTGGCGCAATGCCCTGTGCCGAGGACACCTTAATAAACTTTCTCCTTTATAAGAGCCAGCAGCTGACACTTCGCACGGCTGCTGGCTCCCAATCCCCACTGAAGATGGAGAATCTTTCTGCTGGCCCCTATGTCACTACTGTAGTCTACAGCGACCCAGGGGCCACAAGATGGAACCACAACACTCCAGAAAGTGTGCTGTTTGAAGTCAATCCTTCTACAGCCATCGTTCCTGAAGGGATCGAAGTTCAGCCGCACAGACACCAAGACCAGTATGTACAATTATGTTTTCTTTACAGGGGTAATTGTAGTTTTATTCCTCAATTTAGTGGAACCAAAAAACAAACGTGAGGGCGCAAGGCTAGAGGGACTATGAAGCTAATTAAAACAAAGTGAGGGAAGCAAGAGGAGATGGAACACTTACTTTTAAGTGGGTCTCGGGACCGGATGAATGTAGAACAGTGGAGGAGATCGTGGAGTCCAACGTGTGCAATCAGTGAAGGCTAGTGTGTTGCCTCGGGTGGCTCATCCCAGGGAAATGAGAAGAGAGGGGTGGACAGGGGTGGACAGGGGTGCAGGTGATGGCACACACAATGTGTCCGTGTCCCCGCTGAAGCAATGTAAAGTGCCGGTGATGTGAGGACTGACGTCAGGCTGGGCTGCAGCTGCGGGTGGAGGAACTCGAGCTGTGAGATGGACGTGACTGGGCCAGTGCCCGTGCCGTGGTGATGATATAGGATGGTGAATCGGCCGGGATAGTGGTAAGGTGAGGAGGGATCAGGTTGGTAAGGTGGTGGGTGAATGCTCGGGAGCAACGCGTTTCGAGGATGTTACCTCTTTGTCAAGCTCATTAGGAATGATCCCTCCTCACCTTACCACTATCCCGGCCGATTCACCATCCTATATCATCACCACGGCACGGGCACTGGCCCAGTCACGTCCATCTCACAGCTCGAGTTCCTCCACCCGCAGCTGCAGCCAAGCCTGACGTCAGTCCTCACATCACCTGCACTTTACATTGCTTCAGCGGGGACACGTACACATTGTGTGTGCCATCACCTGCACCCCTGTCCACCCCTCTCTTCTCATTTCCCTGGGATGAGCCACCCGAGGCAACACACTAGCCTTCACTGATTGCACACGTTGGACTCCACGATCTCCTCCACTGTTCTACATCCATCCGGTCCCGAGACCCACTTAAAAGTAAGTGTTCCATCTCCTCTTGCTTCCCTCACTTTGTTTTAATTAGCTTCATAGTCCCTCTAGCCTTGCGCCCTCACGTTTGTTTTTTGGTTCCACAAGTGCAGGCACTCCTCCTGTCTCCCAGGGCTGCAGGCGAGGTAGAGCTATAGTATCCCATTCCCCTGGCCCAATCCGAGAGCGCTGTCCGTACTATTCTTATGTGCTTTTCCTCAATTTAGTGACATTGTTGCTTATAAAAGGACCAGAGTCTTACAATAAAATCAATTTAGAACATGTAAGAAGTGAATTATGGGAATAGTGTTAGTGAATTTTTCTTTACATTCATAAGGGATTATTTTTACACTTTTTCTCAGGACATCAAAGTTTCCAAGTGAGTTATTAAAGCAAACCTTTCAGCCTCTTCAATCATTTAAAAGTCCTGACTGATTGTGTCTGCAGCATCTCTGCTATTACCTGTATTAACCAGAAAATATTTGCCTGTGTGCCTCTCTGATTTAGTTTTTACACTAGAGGGCTTTCTTTACTTGATATCAAAGCTAAGCCAACTGCTACTTCCCTGCCAAAAGAGAACACTTCAGTGGCTGTTAAAGCAATTATAAACCCTAACTGGATGACATTTAGTTTTCTAACTCACTGTATATCAAACAATAAACAATTTTTGTATAGAAGAACTCCAGGAATTTAAAAAATGTACCCTTGTAGTGGGGCTATTGCTTGTTTTATCTAGGGGAGTCAAATAAAGCAGATATCCTCACCTGATCTTCCGTCCCCCAGTGGTCAGCGCTCAACTCTATCCCCCTCCACTCCACCTGGGAAATGTGCCTCGGTGTCCTCATGTCTAATACAAGTCAATGTACCTGCATTAGGCATAATGATGTCAGCGCTCCTTAGATTGCTGGAGTCCGGGGGAGAAGAGGCTGTGGGGACCGGGCTAGCAGCCCGACGGGACCGTGGATCCAGGTGGGTATATCTTTATTATCTTAGCCCCTAGACCAAAACAAGCACTTAACCTTTGCAGGACATAGGGTAGCCTTGCTACAAGGGAAGTTTTTAAAATTCCTTGAGTTCATCTTTAAAATACTTGTTTTCATTTTTTTTCCATCCTTTGTTGCTTATAAATCTAAATACATTCCATCAATGGCTGCATGGCTGATGGTAACAACAGTGGACCATATTTGTGTAATGTGTGCTGAAATGACCACTCGTCTCCATTGGAAGCCCATGTGACAGGGTGACAATGCAGATACATGAAGGGGAGACAGGTATAGAGCGTTGTCACACTATAACAAGAAGTGCCTCAACAAGGACCTTCATGCCTCATGGCAGGATCACCAGGCATTCTTTTTTTTATCATAAATCTTTATTAAAGAGGAAGATAGTAGGACTCCAATAGATCATATAATACAAAAATCAAATGGCAACACCATCCAAAACAGTGCAGGCATGCTTTGATGACTAGAAGTAATCCAAAAATCACCAGGCATTATTTAACATTTGAAAGCTTATATGAGTTTAGTGATTGGGTTTACATATACTTTTAAAGGGCATTATAAATGGTCAGGGTCCAGGCAGCTGAGCAGGGCTTTGGCAAAGAAGTCAGGAAGGTCAAATCCCTAGTATCAAAGTGAAACCAAATCGGAAAGGTGCACAGAAGAGGATATTCTGGCTAGGGAGGACACCTTGTGGCACACACTTTGTCAGAACTTTTAGTTTTAAATTATCAAACAATGGCCAATAGTTTTAATTGTGACTTCTTTCACAGCACAAAGTTATCTTTAGTGGGAAAAAAACCCCAATAAACCCAGCCTTGCTGAATCAGTTTACAGCAATTTAACTCTGTACAAGTGCAAAACGTTCTGTGTTTGCAGGAGCCAGAAGAGAATTAATAATGCAATCTTCCGTTAACAATGACATTTCGCTACTTTAGCAAGTTTCAGTTTTAATAGAGAGTGCTATTGACAAAAGAACGAGTGAGTGGAGGAAAAAAAAAAAAAGGATCCTTCTCAGATTTTTTAGCTCAGCGGTGGCAGTGTTGCAGAAAACACTAATGAGGGAACCCCCTACTGGTTTGCCTGCTTTGTGACTTTTCTTTATCATAATCATTTTTAAAACGCAAAACAACATGAGGTCGCCTGGTAGTGTCCCCGCAACTTCCTGTTAACTTTTATTTTTATTTTCCCTTCGTTATGCCTGCTACAGGTGACAATTTGTAATGTGTGTATGTATATAAATGTACTGTATATGTATGTCTGCCAATTTTCTTCTCATTTGTTAGGCTTCCTTTCTGTTTTGCAGGGATCTTGCTGTGTGTGAGCTAGGGGGTGGTATGACATGCATGGCTGGTCTCATGGTAAGTCTTTTCTCAATTCCAGTTCCATTCACAGGCTGGAACAAAAGGCGAGAACGGTTCCAGTGCCTCCAACATGCTGGGTCAGGGAACTGTCAACAGCATCAGTTGCGGTCAAGCTGCAGTCTTGAGAGAACTTCCCTGGCTGCCCTGTATTTCCTTCCGTATTGATTTTATGGTTGCCTCGGAGAGCAAAAAAAACGCTTTTCCTTGAGTGTAGTCAATATCTCTTGTTGTGACATTCCAATCCACAATATGCTACGTCTTGCCGCAGCTGAACCTTTTTTTTTTCTCCCCCCTCCCTCCAGATTACAGTCCCATTTGCTAAAATACAGGAATAGCTTGCAAATCACAGTTGGAGCACTATGATATAGCTGCTAATGTTTTGCCTGCGTTATTACACCAACAAACATGATCCAGAGCTCTCCGTAATTACATTCTTTTGAGCCGGGATAGCCATTCAGAGGCGTCGGTGACCATTCTTCGGCCGGCAAGTCGTGCATTCAGCAGATATTATGTCGCAGCTCAGTGCGTTCGACAAGTTTCTGTGTCTCTGCAAATAAAGGCATATTGTTACACTGATTGGCATTTGACAAACCTGTCGCATTTATACAATGTGTTGAGGTTACAGCCCAATGCGTGAGCATGTCAAGCTCACAAAAAAAAAAAAAAAATTACCCTTACAAAGCCATCAGCCGGCAATACAAAGTTATATGAAGGGCATCCAGGCAGCCAGACAGAAAGAGGCTGAAAGGCAGAATGACAGGCCTTGTGTGATGGTTCCACTAGATAAACAGATCCCGCAAATGAAAGCCTCTCGGAATACCATCATCCGCTGTCACAATGCAATTACCCAACAGAATGATAGCAAGATAGAGACTCCCGCAAATGGAAAGATAAAAGTATTGACTGATTTGATTGAATGATTAAAATAATGCAGACATAAAATGAAAAAGATTGAAGATTGTTACGGAGAAAGAAGATGGTGAAGAAGCATGATACTGAAAGCTTGTCAAACCTGCCTCCACTATTCCATGCAGACGCTTAACGTTCCATCATTTGCCCCTGTCTCTCTTCGTGCCTTTTCAGGTCGCAGTCTCTGCAGAAGCCAAAGAGGTCCTGTTGACGGACGGCAACGAGAAGGCTATTAAAAGTATCCTTATTAAAAGTACAGATGAGCTGGTATATACTGTAAGGGCAGTAACAGTTAAAACAATTACATCAGAAATACAGTATGCACTGTTTGCATTAGTTCAAGTATATGTAAACCCAATCACTAAAATCTCATACTGTATGAGCTTTAACATTGTAATGTCATTTTAAAAGTGATTTTCAATATTTTTAAATCTGCTGCATTTATTTAAATAATACCTGGAGATCTTGCCATGGAAGTCTTTGCTCAGACACTTCCTGTTACGGGGTGACAACGCTCTCTCTATCTCCCAATTGTGCTCCCGCATGGTCACCCTATCACACCGGCTTCCAATGGAGACTACAAGTGGCTATTTTAGCACACGTTACACGAGACGAGTATGGTCTTCTGTTGTCACCATTAGGACAGAAAATCACAATAGCCGTGGCATTGCTTTATTATATTTAATTCCCATAGGCATGATGGAGGGGAATCTCATTATCCTTGCATGTCACTTACTGAACAGTTAACCTCTTCACGACCCATGACAGGATAATTCCGTCATGGATCCTCAAGGGGTTAAACAGACTCCCGCCGGGACTCTTCATACTTGTAGAGCCAGCAGCTGGCTTTACAGTAGAAGCTATTCTGGCAACTCAGCTGTCGCCAAATCGCTTCTGTGATCTGGTGAATTGGCCGCCCCGCCCGACACCCTCGCCGTGTTTCCCAGGCTCCGCTGCCCCTTCTACGGTATCGGCATCTCGGGTGTCGGCAGGAATTTGGCGAAGAGAGCAGCGAATGTCTGTTCACCGATCTCCTCCCCTTTCTATGGGGCCGGGAGCGACGTGTATTGCATCACTTCCGGTTCCTGAGCTGTCATTGCTGGGCTCCTGAAGCCCAGCAATAAGCTATTGAAGTGCAATCTGCACTTCAATAACTTATTTCAAGTATAAAAGTGATACTAGGGGTCTTTTGGACCCCCGGCATCACCTTAAAGTGTACTTGTCACGACCAATATGCTATCACATGGGGGGCTTGTAAGCCCCCCATGTGATAGCAGTTAGAGTAAAGTTAAAAAAAAAAGTTCTAAAAAATAGAATTAAATGTAAAAATAATAAAACCTTTTTTTAAAGTCCCCCGCCCGCGAGCACGCGCGTCGTCACATAAACACACGTTGGCTGCGCCTACGTAAGAAAACGACGATTGCACTACACATGTTGGGTATTGCCGCACACGCCAGAGTAGGAGCACTAATTCTAGGGCCATGATTTACGCGCATCTCTAAACTGGTGACCTGTAGGGGCCTTTAAAGCGTTGTGTATGGACTTTTTGGGGTACTGAATTTTGTTGCAGTTTCCCTGATGCACACAATTTTTAACCTGGGGATGTTGAGTATCTCTTTACTCGTTGTAACCTCATCTTTTATATGTTACCAAAAAAAGGTTTTATATAGTGTTTGGGGCACTAAATTTAACTGAAGTGCATTTTTCACAAAATGTTTGGGTTTGATAATAAGTTGCGCTAATGTCGTACAACATAAAAATTTGCAACTACCCCCATTTTATTCTGTAGGGTCTTGGCTTTCAGAAAATATATAATGTTTGGGGGTTTTAAGTAATTTTCAGGCCTAAATGTGGATTATAACATGTAAACAAAAAATGAAAAAAAGGTATTTGTCCTTAAGGGGTTAAGATCAATATTACATAGCAAATCTATCAACACTTTATCCATTAGGTGCTACAACTGGTATACACAAGAAAGGAAAAGTGTATGTAAATAAAAACTTTGTTGAGGGGGAAGGGTTAGAGACCCCCTGTTGTATTTTTTGCCGGCTGTGATCCCTTAGGTCAGATTGGTCAGGAAAAAGCCAAAAGTCTTAATTGTTACTGAAACAAGAATAAAGGTGAGATTTTACAATCTGGTGACAAGTCTAAGAGACGGTTTCCCTCACTTTATAGAGATTTCCTCTCATTTTATTCTGCATTTACAAGACAGGAAGTATAGGGAAATCACTTTAATGGAATACAGTGGTTAACAAAAAAGACAAGGGTTTTAACCTTTCCTTACTAAATACAAAACTAAAAAAATAATACATTTTGGCTCTAGATCAGGGGTCTCAAACCTCTGGCCCTCCAGCTGTGGTGGAACTACAAATCCCATGAGGGATTTGTAGTTTCACCACAGCTGGAGGGCCGGAGTTTGGCTACCCCTGGTAAAGACCGTACCTGACAATAAGGATCTGAGATCATCCTATTTCAGGGACAGAAAGAAGGTACCGTTATGAGAATTACTTTTTCTGGAAAAAAACCTAAAAACAAATATTGAATATATTGCAACTGGCCAGTACTGGTGGCTGTATTAGTTATCTTTTTTCATGCTAAGTACATTTACAGCAAGTACAGAAATGATATTGTCAGAAATGCAGTGTCCTTGCCACCAAGCTGATCCAAAAAGAAAAACAATCTTCCTTTCAAAGTATTCTCTGTAAACTAGTATTTATTTTCTCTCGTTTAATGAAGATTAAGAGAGGAAGATGTGGGGGCATGGCCAGAGTATGGCGGCATAAGGACGCATTTCTTTTCAGCTCCCGGATCCGCACTCTTTACCAAGAATCTACAGGCTTCAATACCTATCATTATAAGTGCTGCTTGAAGGAGGTAGATGGTGGATGTCCAATCGGAGGCGAAGCTGCAGAGATTTTTCAGAACTGTGCCCGGTTTTGGCCTGCACCATGCAGACGACCCTCCCCACACGCTGCCTCCAAAAACCCCTCTCCCATCTGCTTGGCTTATACTGGTCAACCCTCCACTATCTTCACCAGGCTCAGAGGCGAGATGAGACGGAGTCATACCCTGGGCTATTCATGCTACCTGGTCACCAAATGATGAGGGAGCATGGAGCCAGCTTCCCAGGCAATCAGGAAGCCATGTGGTGAGTCATTACCCACCCTCCGGCTTCCTGATTGGCTGGGAAGCCAGCTCCATGCTCCCTGGTGACGAGAGAGCATGGAGTTGGCTTCCCGGCCAATCAGGAAGCTGGGCAGCGTGTATTGACTCGCCACCCAGCTTCCTGATAACAGAAGTTTCTGTATCAGCATAGGCATCAGGAGTACTCGCTCAAATACTCTCGGCACCGGTGCAGCCCTATTTAAAACTATTTTAATATGAAAAAGGATTGGTTAAACCTCCAAGTGCCTTTTTATCCCCACCACTACTTTCCTTAAAACTGGCTTTTTAGTTAGTCAAATGCAACTATTTAGAGGTTATATAAAATGTTTAATATTTTTGGTAGGTATATTTGCAGGTATTCATAAGACTTCAGTTAAGTGAAAACTGAAGAAGAAAAAGAGACAAAAGGATTTCCATCCAAAAGTTGGACAGTCCCTCCAAATCAGGAACATTTGGGAGCTATGCAGCCTTCTAAATGCTCACAGAGTAGCTACTGTGATGACCATTGGAGCCTTGAATATTAGAACTGTGTAATGTAAATGGCGTTGGAACAAATATGCATTGTACACCTGCTGAGAGGCAACCATATGCAACATTATAGGCAGCTAAAAATGACAGGTGGTTTATGAGCCACTAAGTTGGGAATCTCTGAGTTAGTTGAGTAGAGATGCATTAACAAAAAGACATACATTATTTCTCCTTTCTCTTGATAAAGAACATGTTGTACTGCATTCAGTATTCCTCTTTCCGTTACAGATTGTTTGATTACAAAGAAAGCATTTTGTCAGCATCACTGAGTGGTTCTTTACTTTATGGCCCAAATACGGCAAATAAAAACCCCTATTGCATCAGTCTCAGTGTATAAGCTAAAACTCACAGGTGGCATTTTGCTGAAAAGGCTTACTCCATGCAGCAACATTGATTTCATTTTTGAAAATGATATTTGGTAATGAAAAAACAGTTCTTTCCCTATTTATACCTCGCTACTATTTTTATTCACACATTACTCATGTTGAATGAATGGTTGGCAGCAATTATATAATCCTTCGATTCGGAGGCCAACTGGGCGCCAGCTATAAATCCTGAGTGAATTGGTAGCGCTTAGACGAAGAAAGTCACAAATTGTTCTCCTTAACAAAGTCTTTACAGATGTGTCCCACATCATCTCAAGAAGACAAAATGCTGAGGCTTTTAAAAGCCATTCGGTGTCTACTAGGTGAGTTGTATGTATACATGCTTAAGAACCTATTTTAACTATGCCTGAATTATATTTTAGTGTTCCTGTTGAAGCTCGTCATGGACTTTGGAGGGTCAGCATGCACCAAATAACTTTCTATCTATTCTGTATGCATTAAAACAATTTGGTGATTTTGTAAACGCAATGTATATGGGGGAATCTGAGTATTTCATTTTTTTCCCTTCACAGGTTTGAGCCTTTTATTATCACATGAGCAGGCATTTCTGTGAACTAACCTAGTATCCCCAGGCACCATTCTTATCAGCTTCTTCCCTAGAGAATAAAACCACTTGCCAAAAATGGTAATGTTAGCGCTTTAAACAAGTCGTTTTCTAACATTATGCACGTAGCAGAAAATGCCAATGAGGCAAATACTGCTCATATGTTCTAAATTAATCTAATAATGCTAGGCCTGTGAAGTCACATTGAAAAAAGACTATACCAGGTTCCTAAAAATGGATGTGCATCCCGTATATGATTGTGATAGTGAGCAGGGACTGATGGGAGGATGTACTTTGTAAAACGTGTTTTATGGTAGTACTGCGCAAAATGCATTTCAATAAATCAAACTTTGATTTAAAAAAAACAAATTGTGTGACATACACCCAGATCTATACACTGAGGATATATGCTACTATTTTTATGTTGTCATAAATGAAGCATCTATATAAATGTAATTATTTAATACTATTTCTGCATGTTGTTTAATTTAGACTATTTCCAGTATTTACCTAGTTTTTGCAGACCCATAGAAACTGCTGTATAGTCTCTCAATTATAGTATGATCAGATCTTAAATAATAGATAATGCATTATGTATTGCTATATTGATATATTTTTATTGTTTGCATAATTGTTTTCACTCCTTTTGGACTTTTTATAAAAAAAACCCTTAACACTTTGAAGGTGGAAATATTTTCAGTTGTGAGACATTAAATGAGCAAATAGGCAGATATCTGTTGGTTGTACTAGTATTCACACTCCAAGTCAATACCTGGGAAAAACCCCTTTGACTGCAATTACATGTATTTTGGGTTAAATCTTTGCAAGCTTTGCACATCTAGAGCCTATATTTAAGCCCATTCTTCTTTGCAAAATTTCCCTAGCTCCTTGAGGATGGATGGAGACTGTTGGTGAACAGAAATTTTGCAATGAGTGCAGGCCGGGCCATTCTAAGACACAAAGGGTTTGTAGTTTTATTCTATTTAGGTTCATTGTCCTGTTGGAAGCAGCAGTAAAGGCCCCATTCTTGCATATCTTGCATTTTTAAACATTAATACCTCTAAGAATGTCTGGCATTTGGCTCCATCTTTCTTGCCCCCAGTCTCAGTCGCTGCCAAATAAAAGCTGCCACATCTATGCTTCCTTGTGTGGATTGTGTTTTAAGGGTTTTGAGAAGTGTTGGCTTTCCCCCTCACATAGCATTTTGCACTAAGTTTAGAAAGTTCAGTTGAAGGCTCATAAAATCAGAGAACCTTTCTGCATGTTTGCTTCTCCACCCGAAATGCAAATATAATGAAGGTATCACGTACCTGGTAGAGAACCGAGTAGTTGAAGAGGCCTCCTTTGCAACTCTTGGCCCACACCCCTGAGAGTAGAGACAGGGAGTGAGAGGACAGACAGCAGCACCGGTGCCAGAGGGTGTAGGGCACTGTGCCTGGGTAAGTCCTGAAGCTGGTCTCCCAGGAAGCAGGTCTGGATGCAGCTGGAAGGACAACAAGGAACACTGCAGGAGCAGGACGAAGTCAGGGCAGCGATGTACAAAGCAGCAGGCAAAAGAATAGTCTAGGAGCAAGCAGAGGTCAGGGGCAGGCAGCAGTCAGGCGTCGTCAAAGGAAATCCTGTGTCAAGGCAGCAGAATACTGGAACAGGCAGAAGCACAGGAACACACACAGGAGCTGAAAGACCATTCAGCAATGAACCATAGGACTGGCAGGTTAAAATAGGGCCATCTATTCAGGGAAGCTGCGTCATTTCCTTGCGTCACGTTAGCGTGTCTTTGCGCGCACCTTCCGTTGCGCGCGCATGCGCAATAGCATGTTTCCAGCAAATGCAGAAGACAGGCCTACGCTCATGCACAGAAGCACCCGCACAGCCAGGTATAGTCTTACAGAAGGTTTCTTTCTGAAATGGCCTTTTATCAGACTTCTATCAAATCTATTTTGTAAGATTCTGAGTTTTAGTTTTGCCAAGTATGATTTCTTTATTCTCAATCGTGGATTTCTGCAGTTCTGTCGCATTAACACTTCCTGTTGCTGCTTTTCTGACTAATACCCTCTATACCTTGTCATTAGGTATTGATATACTGCCTTCATGAGTCACAGTTGTGAAATATTCTTTATTAGAGGTGCACCGAAATGGAAATTTTAAAAACGAAACCGAAATAAAACCAAAATGTTAGGCCGAAACCGAAACCAAAAAGGTTTTTTATTTTTTCAAATTTTTCAAATATTTTATTTTTATTTATTTTTTATAAACTTTTTATTTTTTATATTTATTTATTTTTATTTATTAATTTATTTTTTATTACATATTTTTATTTTTTACTTTAAGGGGCTTTGGGGAAATATTAGGGGTCTAAACAGACCCCTGATATTTCCCTTTTAAAATAGAAAAAGAGATTGAGAACACAAAGTCCTCAATCTCTTTTTCTGTGTCCCCTGTTATCAATGAACAGGAATCCTCTATGAGTGTTCCTGTTCATTGCTAACATGAGAACATTGTTTGTTTACTATAACTACAATTAGGAATGAATGGGGGTGATGTAGATCACCCCCATTCCTTTATAATTGAGGATATAGTTAACACACCATGTCCTCAATTATGTACAAACACTCAGCGATCACTGATCACTGAGTGTGTGTACCTTGCTCTTCTCTCTGACACGCTGTCACAGGAGGCTGATCGAGCGGTGTAGAGAGGAGAGCTCAGCCTCCTGTGACAGCGCTGTCTCCGCCCACAAACCGCTCTGCCGGACTGTGATAGGTGGCAGAGCGGTGTGGGAGCAGACGCCGGCCGCACACTGCGCTCTCCACCGCGCTCTTTCTCTTCTCCCCGCTGGGACATAGAGCAGCGCCCAGCGGGGAATAAATAATTAACGGATGCACCGATGAATCGGCAGGAAAATTGCACTTTCGGCATTATGCCCAAAGTGCCACTTTCGGCTGATATGTTTCGGCGGCCGATATATCGGTGCTTCCCTATTCTTTATGTTTTTTATAGCCCAATTGCAATTTTAATTGAAACTAAACTAGGCCAATGGAGATTGTATTAAAGCACAGGGTTTTCAATGTCTTACATTTATTTGTAATGTAATCCAACTCCAACTCCATCCCAAACTGCACGATCCAGTATTAGACTGCAGTCTAACATGCCACCCTGCCTTGTGCTAAGTATGGCTCTCCATTGAGTAACTTTCACACTCCCTTGGGAGTCTAAAATAATAACCAAATGGAAAATATCTGTTATTATAATCATATTTAAAGTCCGAAATAACCATTAAAAAGCCAAAAGATGATACTCCCAAAAATTGCTGTGTGTAGCAACCATATAGCTAGCAGTAGATATATGCAAAAAGAAGCTGAGGGTTTAAGGTTTAGAAACACACCCGCTGTCAGATGTAGCACCCTACTTATCCAGGGAGGAGTCCTGTGCAGCCAAGCTGAATTTTATGAACAGCACTTTGCCTGAGTCAACACATCCTAAGCCCCTGTGTTCCAACTGACTTTCACTACTGCCACCTCTCCTTTCCCAGTGATCTTGTAACCTCTGTAGAATTTAGTCAGCTGTGCCTGCACAGATGTGTTAGAAGGCTGCAACCTGAGAGCTGTCCTGCAGCAAAGCCCCTTTCCCCTTGTAGGGAGCTCTGTTGAATACCTTACACTTCTTAGAACGTGCACCTTCAGCACACCTTTGCCAAATGTGCAGTCATCTTGATCCCTACTCTTCCTGTCTCCTGAGCCCCTGGTGTCAAGAAAGTGCTGGACCCATGTGGTTATTCTGTTGGTCTTTCTCATCCAATAGTGGTAAAGTAATTGGTATATGAGTAATCTGGCCAACGGATAGGCAGCTTCCACAAGACAAAGAATCTCCACAGTATCCTTGGCTTGACAGTAAACACAGTAGATAATATAGGATTTGAAGTGCCACACCAATTAAAATAGTCCCCGTTACAACTGGTGGGGTTGGATCTCCTATGCCAAGGTATCGGTATCTGTGCATCCCTACTGGTTATCCTACCAATGTGTTTTTGGACTGTAGGACTGCACCTGAAGCAAACTTCTCAGACATAGAGAGGTCATACAAGTTCCATACAGGTGGTTTACCTAGTGGGATTTGAATAGAGCATCTTAGTGCTGAAGGGTAAGAGTATTAACGTCAGTACCACCATCCTGCCAAAATTTTGCCTTACCCCATTCTGACCTGTTTATTTTATTGCTGTGATATGGCTAGAATATGGAAGAGATGTATTAAACAATAATCACAGGTTTTACAGGTTTTATTCGAATGGAATATAAAAGGTGGGTCATGTTACTGAGATGCAAGGAACTTTCTAAAACTCGTAAAAACAGCAAAATATTGTTTATACATATTTTTGCTATTTTGGTCAATAGACTTTTATGATGTAGAAAAGGTAATATTTTATTGTATGTTTGCATAGAAAATACTGTTAACAACCAAGGACGTGTACAAATTCCCCTGCATGGAACTATTTGCATATAAATAAGATGTGTTTACAGTGGGTGCACTGAAATTCAGATTGGTAATAGAGGGAACATCATTTGTCAGACATCAGCAAGATTCCACACAACTTATTGCCCACAGTACGTCTGAACGAGCCCCTTGTCATAAACCTGTACGGAAGCCATCTCTGACTCAGATGACATCCTGTGATAGTTGTATGGCTTAAATCATATGCTATATGTTATTGCATTTAGATGAAAATGAGATTGATGGCATTTTAGATTGAATTCATCACCACTCTGAGCACTAAAACATGTTTTTTATGACTTTTTGTCATAAGGAACTGTAACACTAAAATTAAAGAGGAACTGTATGCAACAGGTAAAATCAATCACTAAGCTGCAAATTCATGCATGGAAGCAGTGCATTCAGTTTACTTTAACGCCCAATTTCAGTTTTTCTTTATCTTGTGGGAGGGCAAAAACATTCCCTTTTTTTAATTTAAATAAATAAATCTTTGTAAAGCATTTCATGGCCCAGCACTGCCTTCTGTGCCCTGCTTGACCACTGACTGCTTAAAATCTTTCTCCTATCTCCTGTGAGCCCAGGTTGTTATTTGCATAAGTTGGCACCAGTACACCATAGTGTAAAAATATAAACCATCACAAAATGGTGACAGTTCAGGGCTCTGAACACTGAGCTGGCTGCCTGAAGAAGGGGTACTCAGAGGCCCTGAAACATTTCTATTTTGTGGTGGTGAATAAATGTCCTCTTTATATTTTTTTTTACTATGGTGTGCTGGTGATAACTTATTAATTGGGCTACATGTTTGATGACACCATACATCATTTCACCATAGCACCCACTGATTTATTGGTCCATGGCTGTAAGGAGTTTGCTGGACTACACGAATATATGCTCAGGCTGCCATGGACACTCCGCTAAGGTGGTGCAGAACAGATATCTACTTGCCCAAGGTTGGGCCATTGTTCTCTTTTAACTTGGTACCTTATCTGATGTATTGCCTCTTAGTCTGCTCAGTTCTCCAATCTTCAGGCCAGTCCCTCTGCTACTTTTCTATCTCCTGTTTCTAGCATGGTTCCCAAGCATCCGCTGTGTACTCTACCTTTGCTTGTGCATCAGTAATTGATCCTGTACTTTTTGTTCATAGATATGTAGCACCCATCACCTTTTGTGAAGTGCCTACTATGCATTTAGAGACATGTCAGGGCTGTAGACAGTCTGGCTGAATTTGTAGCAGCCAACACATGGTTAATCCCAGGTGTCCAACCTGTCTGTACCGTCAGGAGAATGCATGACAGATGGAAGGACCAGGATCAGTGACCTTGAAGTGCCTTGGATTTCATGGACTTCGGAGTGGGGTCAGTGTTCTAAAGGTGGATATGTACTCCCTAAAAATAGAATTCTATGGGGTTGATTTACTAACCTTATAAACACACCACGAACATGTATACACCTCTGTAGTGTGTTCCCTCCCAGCATGATCTATGGGTGGAATCTAAACACCTTTGTAGTGTGTACACACCCAGCAGGTGTGTTGTGCAAAGCCCTGCATGAATTTGCAAGGTGATGTTGTGTAAATTAGCTCTATGTTGTGTTGCTTGCGTTGATGAATGCAGGAATGTAAATGCATGAGCTAACCATTTTTGTCTAAACTGTGAAGCAGCATTATATATGCATCATGTGCATGATTTTTCCATATATGGCATTAGTGGAAATATGCTTTTAGAGACTTTTTGGTTGATAAATAAGTTTTGCTGTGTAAAAATCACACGCACCTAGTGCGTGCGTGTGTTTAGGTTAGTAAATCACCTCCTATGAGTCTGAAGCTAAGTAGGCCTGTGCACCTAGACCCTATGCCCTCTCTCCCTAATTAGAAGTGAATAAACTGTTTAACCAGCATCCTACAACTGGAGTGGACCTCAATTTATGGGCAAGAAGAGGAGGGCGGTTAGTGCTAGTGGGGCAGCTGGAAATCAATCCCCAGACTGATTAGATATGGACCTGTTCATCCAGCGGCTCCTTCGGGGGTGAGCGCTACAGATACCTTGTGCTTTATACTTTCCTGTGCTTCTTATAGAAGCGTGTCTCAGATAAATAAACTGTGCTTTCAGTTTTGTATCCCCTCATTTGTTTTTATCAGTGAAAGCTTGTGTGACCTAAACCACACACCAGAGTAAATGTTACAGATTATTCATCAATTTAAAGTGCTATCTTTAAAAATAGATCACTATGAATGTGATGGTTATGTAGCTGTCTATATATATATCAATCATGAGGAAAGCAAACATCGTCCTAGCTGAAACTTTAAATAGCTGTTTACTGGTAAATGGCATTCTAAACACTTTCAAAAAATTGCAAAATTATGTATATTGCTAAATTAGTAAAGTAGTACCGTGTAGTCCTACTCCTACTCCTTTCACTTAGCCTTTGTTAACACAAGTCCATGTATGCCATGCATTTAGTTTTGTGTGTTTCGGATGTTAAAGTGGTTCTAAACCCTCCGGTTTTTTTGCCTATATCTACTGCCAGCAAGCAGTAGATATAGGCAAAACGTATTTTTTTTTAAAAACGCTTTAACAGAGGTTTACACTTACCGTGTTATTGCTGCGCTCTCCCGCGCCGAGAATCAGGAACTGCTCATGCAGGTGCAAAGGATCTAGGGGAGGGCGCATGCGCAGTTCGGGATTTCGG
Source organism: Nanorana parkeri (assembly GCF_000935625.1). NCBI lineage: Eukaryota > Metazoa > Chordata > Amphibia > Anura > Dicroglossidae > Nanorana > Nanorana parkeri. Next base: position 2,518,942 of record NW_017306331.1, on the reverse strand, counting down.
CCGGGAGACGAGCAGAGACGCAAGGTAAGTCTATGGACACGTGCACCCGCATGCAGACACCGCTGGATTGGAGGGACAGAGTAGTCAGCGCTGGATCGGAGAGCTGCCGCACCGCTGGATGGACAGATGAAAACATCAGGAAAGAAGAAGAAGATCGGAATAAGAAACATAATTTAAGGTAAGTGTTAACATTAACATGGGGGGAGGGAATTTTTTTTAACTTTAATGTCACTTTAAGTAATATGCATCTTGTTTTGTTTGTGGGTATTAAAAGCTGTCCCCTCACCAAAAAAAAGCCTACTTTTCCCAAACACCCCTTTAGTTAATTTATAGTTTTTATATAAAATACATCTCTGGTCACCTGACAAGCTTTTCAGGGTCCACTCATAGCCACGGTGTGTGACATCGTGGTGGATTGAGGCAAATTAAAAAAGTGGCCTTTGAGGACTTAAAAAATCAAGTTGGTAATATTGGTAAACTTTTAGTAGGTGGGTGGGAGGAATTTCGAGAGTTCTGAAACAACAAAAATCCCCGTCATTGAATGGTAATGTTTTCCTTGGCAGGTTTGTGTGGTTCAGACATGCTCTGTTGACTCCAACAATTTTTGGACTTCCCCCTCATTTCCTGTCCCGCGACAATGGTCACTAGGACAAATAGAGGGGTAAATCATGCCAGCAGGGGGGCGAAGGCTAGAGGTGACAGGAAAAGTCCAATTTGCATACAATGTCAGCTGCCTAAGTGCCTATATCTCTGGTTCTAATAATCAGTTTGACATGTGCTGACCATAACCTATTCATATTTTCATCATATGCTTACTTTGAATTCCTCAGGTTTACTCTGCCCAGAATTGAAAAAAAATATTAATCATATTCCATACCACTTCGTGCATTTTATTATCATCAATATCTAATTATAAAATTACAAGATCATTTTTGGTAAATCCTCATTTGTTTGTTTTATCCTTCTTTAAAAAATGACTGCTTTATTCCATTTGAGAAATCTATTAGTGATCAGTTCAATGCATGAAGGACAGATAATTGAAAAAAAGCACAAGAATGCGTTGAGCTTAGTTTTTAATGTGCACCATAATTATATTCTGACACACTGAAAATCATATTAGTACACGTGGAAACGAGAACATATTTTCATTTATTAGGCTGCTATAAATGCACTTTTCTTTCAATCATTAGCGGATTCAGTTAGATTACTTAAGGAATAAAGACATTGTATACCTACCCCATTAATTACACGTCCATGTGAAGAGAAAAGGTCTCATCTGCTAATGTGATATCTCATGATTTTTTTTTTAAGAATTTTTTTTTCATCTTGTGCTTTTTTTTTTATATGGGGAAACAAACTTCACTCAAATTATGGATTTAATCTTTTCAGTATCAATCAAAAGTAAATTTCCTACCCAGCTCTGATTTACATTAATGTAAGGCTTAAGGTCACTTGTCATTATTTGAGTGTATTTCAACATATGGAGCTAGCGAATAATAGATTCCAGCTTCATGCTGGGAAGCAAGATTACGTTTTCAAAGGACATAATTTTGTTTACTGGGTGTTATTAATCTCCAATTAAAAACATTGCTCAACTTTCTGAATGGCAATTTTTTTTTTTTTTAAATGTAGTGTTTTCATCTGGTTTTCTATATGTTAAGGTTTCAAGAGCATTGTGGAAAAATAATGCTCTAATGGTGCTATTAAAAGGGCAGATTTAAAAGCATTGTGTTAACCGAGCTGGAATTTTACACAGTCATTCCAAGGCATTGGAAGAGTATACAAAATATAAACATCCAGGCTGGTCTTCAAAGGTGAAATCCAAACAAACCATGAAATATACAGTTTAAATGTATATTTTATCTGCCAAAACTGGAACATTTGTCCATCCAGTTCTTAGATTGACACAGCTTTGCAACACAGCACAGCCGTGTCTTAACAGAGCAGGAGACCTGTTTGTTTTCTGTTGCAGTTAAGTAACACTTACAGGTTTTGTGCCTTCCCTAGTCTGTGATTGGACAGTGAAAAGAGAAGCATCTAACTAATCAACTCATCTTTCTGTCACTCTGCTTTCTCCTGCCATCAACATACTCCTTGTTAGCTGAATTCATTCAACTAATTGGCTCCTTATTTTCTATAGAGACTTGCGCTCGGTTACTCTTAAAAAACTGGGCTTTCCTCCTTACAGCTGCTCACTTAAATTGGCTCCATTTGAATGATATCAATTGGCTCCTTATGCTGATTCTCCTTATTCTAGTCTGAGCTCTGCTTACAGTATACTGCAAGAGGCTGATACACAGTCATATTCAGGTACTTAAACTGATGGCATTTAAAAAAAAAAAATGTATTAATGAGAACAGATCTGCAATTATGTTTTATATTTTCCTGAAGTTTAGCTTTAATGCTTATTTAATAAGAGTGTTTATGTCTATTTGATGTGTTCTGGAAAGTTCATATTCATATATATATATAAGTTCATATAGTCTATATTCATTACTTTTAAGGTCCCATACACATCCTTGCTCTGTAGAAGGTAATCTGGCCAAATATGGTGCATTGATGCTTTTGAAGACCAGATATATACACTACATAGATGGCCAGGGTGATGAGTGTGGTCCTTTGAGGAAAATATTAGCAGGAGTGTGCAGCCCTGTTATATGTTTTTGCTGTTGTGATGCAAATAATCAGAAACCTTTGTCACAGGTCTCAAACTTTCTTACCATATTAATGGCCAAACCTGTTGTGGAGTCACACAAGCTGGAGTAAGGCTGATGTCAATCAAGAGAAACAGTTACCACTGGCCAATTGCCATTGACGAGTTTGCTAAGGAACAACTTATCTTTTCCTATGAAGACCCGTGAGTTGTTGCTCCCTTACTAGTAAACGAAATTCTGCAGTGTTCCTAGCCAGTGAGGGAGCACCTTTATTAATGGAAGTGGTTCTGTAACTTTAGGTGTTGCCATCCACCTAAAATTTCCCCTATGGTCAATTGGGCCAATAGTTACAAGCATTTTAGGGGGGTTGCAGAGTCCAAACACGCAGAGCTGGATTTATACTTCCTGCCACTCTAGGCCAATTGTCTTGTGCCAGTACCCTCCATCCTCAGTCAACTAGCCAACTATAGTACCTCATTAAGAGAATCAGATATCATAACTGCAGTAAGTCTGCACTCTGCATCAGTATACCCAGAAATGACAAAGAAAGTGGCAAATTATCATCCTAGTCTTCTAGTTGTTTGGTTCTAAGGGATGTGTGGGTGATTGTATATCATGCCTGGCAGCCCTCGCATTCTAGGCTATGACCTATGTTGGCTATGCAGACATTCAGCCCTTCAGACATATAAATATATTTTTTTACACAAACTTTAAAATTTACCCTTACTCTCGTTTCCCATAATATCGGTGATCAGGACAATTAGAAATAGTGAATCTACTGCTGTCTGTGAAGAAGTTCACAGACAGCAGTATAAAAACCCTCTCTATTTTATCCAAATCTAAAAAAAAGTTTTGCCTTGTTTAATCATTTGTAAACAATAGGCTTTTTTTGCCAAAGCAGATGATAGCCTGACAAATGTGTGACAAAGGAACATAGATCTCCACCTGGGGGCTACAAAAAGAAAATAATATGCTTAAATTATGTTTCTCTGACTAAAAAAAGAGCTGACTCTTGGCCATAATAAATAAAGAAAATATGTGCAAAATGTGTATACATTCCCTTAAACTCAAGGGGCTAGCTCAGTGGAAGAACAGGCAAGATGAAAGCATTACATTTCTTATCATTACACTGTAGTAGGCATTTAATGTGTTAAGTCTGAGCTTGACTAGAGGTGATATTTCTTGTACAAAAGGATACAAACTTTGACCCTGACTTACTTAAGTAGTAGAGAGTTTTCACTCGTGAATTTACATTTCTTTTAGTGAATGAGGTGAAAGAAAGTGAAAATATGTTTTGCAAAGAATACCCAATCATGTGCATGGGGAAAAAAAAAGATTTCTGCTTGCACATAATTGAATGATTGAAATGAGCACAAATGTATCTCATTCACTATGCTGAAATCAAAATACACTTCGCAAAAAGAAAATTCACTAAGGGTATTCATTGAGTTGAAGTTTTGTTGACTCCAATCATGTGCAAACAAAACCCCTTTTTTTTTTTTTATTTGCTATAACATGATAGGGTATTTTTTGCAAAGTGAATTTTCACTTTGTTTCACCTTGTCCACTAAGAAAGTAAAACATGCTGCTACTACTACTAATAAATCAACCCGAGGTGTCTTGTTCAGTAGTTGAGAAGACACAGCCTTCTGAAGGGCCGTGTAAAAAAATTGGCTTTTTTTATTGTATGCTCCCAAAAGGATTTTGGCTTCCTCAGGTAAGTTTTGGCAAACTCCAATGTGGCTATATGTCAGATGGTGACATAGTGCGAGCTGACACAGTTGTACCCTGTGCCTGAAGGTCAGCTTGAATTTGTCTGGAAGTTGATCGAGGGTCTTTATCCACCATTTGAACAATCTTTTGTTGCAATCTTTGATCAATTGTTCTCTTTCGTCCACGTTCAGGGAGATTAGCTGCAGTGCAATGGGCTGTAAACTTAGTGACAATGTTGCACACAATGGACACAGGAACATTAAGATCTCTGGATTTGGACCTTGAGATTGTCCATGCTTTTCCACAAAAACCTGGAATGCAATTAATTCTTGCAATTTGGAGAAAGTGCCCATAATTTTCTCCAGTCCGTTTTTGGAGTTTTGCGTGGAATGTGTCAGATTTGGCTTTTGTTTTCTCAACATTTGTGTTATGCCAATACAAACAAAAGAAATAAACATGAGAATGCCTAAACATTTGTAATTTGCAACAATTTTCTGTGTGAAGTGGTGCATTACCTGACAGAAATGCAGGGGTGCCAATATTTGTGGCCATGACTGTAGTTGTTAGAGATAGTATGAATATTGTCAATTAGCTGTACCCTACATGGCTTGCACAGCCAAAGCTCCTTTATTAGTTAGATAGTCCAAGTATGTACTGCAGGCGAAAAAGGGGCAGGGTCTGTGTATGTTGACCAATATTCACTTTGAGCCAGTCTGACACAGACCCTGCTTCCATACCTCCTTCCTACATACATGCCTGCTCCATCGAATGCAGGAGCACCAGAGGATGCAAGTCTGCACTGGGCTTTAAAAGGCTGGCCTGTGCAATTAATTGTTTCTGCTTCTAAAAGGTATATACGTATGCATATAATTTTTCATTCTACACACTGGCTATTGCAGGGGAGTTTTTTTTTTCTAAAGGACAGTTATCCTTTAAGAGCTGGTGTACTATAATCCCTTAATGTAGGGTGTATAAGGCAGCATTTTGAACTTGTACACTGGTAAAAGATCTCTTGGATAGACCAAATAAAAGAGCGGTATATTAATCTAGTCCAGATGGCACAAAGGCTTGTATTCACTTCTCCCTCCTAGTGTGGAGAGAATATTGTGGACCTTAAGGATATTACACAAATAATAGTAATCTTTTTACAGACATTACCAATGTGTTTCTTAAATTGAGATCACTCTCAAAAAATAGCTCCTAAATTGTTAATTTGCATTTTCGCTATAGGAGGCAGTCTAAGAAAACCAATGTCGTTTTTTTCTGAGTTTAATTTCCAGTAAGCATAACCTGTTCTTCATTGTTATTTAATTGGAGACAGTTCAAAGACATCCACAAATGGATGTCATCTTTACAGTCAGCTAAAGAGCCAACATACCTGTTAGCAAATAGATGTGTGTCATCTGCTTGCTTATATTTATTAAAGCTTAACTCAAGGCAGCTATAAAAGCACCATGTCGTACAGTTATTTATTCATTAAATATAACTACATTTATTGATACATAAAATTGACACTAAACTCAGCAATTAAATCTTAAAAATGCATTCAAGTACCTTAACTATTAATAAAATGTGAATTTCAAAGTATACACCGCTCAATCGCCTAGAGTCGGACAACACCGACCCAGCCAGTCACATCATTTAGGTGCAGGCTCCAAACATACGTGCTGGTGTAATATAATCCTGAAATTCCAACGTAGAGCCAAAGTCAGATTTGTTGAAAGTTCATACCATCCAAGTACACAGTAAAATCATCCCATACCAATCCTATAGCCCCTCACGCGTTCCACCAGATAGGCTTAACCATACAGACTAAGTCTATATGATTAAGCCTATCTAGTGGAACACGCAAAGAGACTATAGTATTGGTATGGGATGATTTTACTGTGTACTTGGATGGTATGAACTTTCAATAAATCTGATTTTTTTTTTTATGAACTGTCGGATGTGTGGCTCTACGTTGGAATTTTATTTTTAATAAAATGTATCTTATTCGTGTATCACTCAGCTGTAGCTGTAGATCCTCAAATCATCTCTGAATTGGTGCTGACACTGTCCTTCCATCTGGAGGGCGGCTACTTTGGTTCCCCATGGTCCGTGTGTGTGTGTGTTGTAAAGTAACCACCACTCCAAGCTCACTCCCGTGATGGACTACAATTTCAAGTTTAGTTTACTAATGTGTATTTAGATTGAGAAGGAAGGACAGTGTCAGCACCAATTCAGAGATGATTTGAGGATCTACAGCCGAGTGATACACAAATACATTTAGATTACATTAATACATACAAGATACATTTTTGTATCTCCCTCACTTTGGGAAGATTTCCTCTGGCTTCCTGTTGGTTCTACGGAACAGGAAAATACTGGGAATCTTCCCAATGGGAACAGTTTGAAATATTTGTATTACTTTAATCACTGTTTATGCATTTCTGTCCCATTGATACTGCGCCCACCTCCCTCTCAATTTCTTGTATGGACATTACAAAGAAAGCAAGTGAAGTAAAAACTTTTACACTGTTCTAGACATCAACGTAGAGGAAATTCATATCTCTTTGTAAATTTAGAATTTTAGAAATGTAAAAAAGTAAGTATACCCTGTGGAAATTGTTGACTTATTAAATGTATTTAAACAAGCACTAAAGGACAACTGAGGGGTTTTTATTTATAAATAAAAAAAAGTTTGCATAGCTATTCATCCAGCGAACCTGCATACTGCATACATTCATTATGTGCGAATTAACAAGACTGTTATAAGAATGGGGCAAAACCGAATGTTCATAAGGTGTTTTCTCTTCTGGCTGAATGTTCTATATTCCACACTGGACATCATTACAGTATGCCAATTTCAGTGTTCACGTTAATAGCAAGCCATTTCTCTGCTGTTACAATTGAAGCAGCCTCTGTCAATCAAGCAGAGCAGCAGCTGCAAGACTTACCTTAATATATTGCAAAATTGCCAGCCTCATTAAAGCAGAACTGCTGGTTAAAAAAACTTTATTTTGAATCTGCTATGGGACAAAAAGTTACATTTCAGGAGGTGTATGCCACCGCCTGAATCGCTGATTTTGCTTTACAATTTACAATTTCATACACAGCACCCGACCTGTAACCGACCTATCTATTCACAGAATACTTTGTATCTGTGAATCGAAGGGGAGAGGAGAGGCAGACAGGACAGCTGCTGTGTATCAGAGCCTCCAGCCTTCTGTCAAAGCACTTACCAGAATAAGTATGTACAGGTGGCATACAGCTATACAGTCATAGCTATTTGTAATTCAGCAGATTTTATTTTAAAATGTTTTTCCTGGAGTTCTGCTTTATTGAGGCTAGTTATATTAGACATGTGTGGTGTAAACCGAATACAGCATTTCAGGAGAAAACCTTCATATCAAATATAAAGAAAGGTGATGGAAATATTATGGTTTGGGGTTGCTTTCCTGCTTCAGGACCCAGGCAGTTTGCAGTAATCAAGTCAACTATAAAGAACGAGAATGTTAGACCATCTGTCCAAATGTTGAAGTTAAACCAGAAATGGAGCATTTGACACAGTAAGGATTTTGAGCACACTAAAAAAAAATGCAAAAAAGAAATTGCTCAAATGGAAGAAATTAATGATTTTGGGGGATTTAAAAAGGGCAGTAAACCCAAAAAGCCTGTGCAACTGATGGAATTTTGCATGGAGAAGTGACCACACATTTCACAAAAACTGGGGGCCAGTTGTGCAAAATGCTTACAATAAGTTATTTCTGCTAAAGGTAACAATACCAGCTTCTGAAACCAATGGTGTGATTACTTTTATCTCAGGACATCATTGCATATATTGATATTTTTGTTAAATAAGTGACTAAAAGACAAATTTACTTGTGTTCTTATTCAAGGTTATCACCTGTATATTTAGGCTCTGTTTGAATGAAATTTACAAATTAGTTGTAAAAGTCAACAATTCCCATGGGGTGTACTTAATTTTTCATATGACTGTATATTTCTGGTTTCCCTGCAAAAGCAAAAGAATATTTTTTTCAGTTTCCTCGGTGTAAGGGAAAACATTTTGAGTTGTATTAATCGCCTACATAATTTACAGCCTGCATTAAATAAACTCGAAATCTGCATCAACATAGCATTATTACACTTTACCAAGCTCATGGTCACACAATGCTAGTACGGCAGAATGAACTGTTTATAGAACTGTGGCATCTCCAAAAAAGTAGCTTTTACAATGATTTCTAGCTGAAACAAGCAAATCGCTAAACAGGAACTAGAAATGTTTAGTAATAGCAATCTACAAACAGATACACATACATAATTGCAGGGATTTTAGTCTTTGCATACCTTATTTTTCTTTTCTTCCCCATTCTTCTCACAGTGGCTATTTTCACTCAGGGCAGATTAATATATCTCCCTTTACTTCCTGGAACCCTGGCACATGTGACTAGGACATGTGATCATGCACATCATCTTAGTGAAGGAAAATGCCTTTCCATGAGATCTCGCAAGATTACAGAAGAGATTTTCCAGTAATGCTCTGCTGATGTAATCTTCCCAGGATGCAGCGCTTTGGCACAGGCTACATAACTAATGTCTAAGAGGACCAGGAAGTGGAAAAACAGTAATTATATGTTTAAAAAAGTTTATTTAACTAATCATTGTAAGATGATTTCATATCTGTATGCTGATGTGATTTTTAGTGAAAGGGGGTAAAGGCCTGCTTTAAATACACAGATATAATACATATAGTAAAGCTGTTTTACCTGCTATGCGATTTGTATTTCTGTCTATCCAGTTCAGATATTTAGATACACAGCCCCTCACACAGCACAGTGTTGTCAGGCCGGACAAAAAAACCCTGATTTTTCTTTGCTACAGTTAAATAACACATACAAGTCTTGGCCCTCTCCCAGCCTGTGACTGGACTATGAAAGGAGAAGCAGCAGACCGATGAGCTCATCTCTCTGTCACTCTACTCTCTCCTATCAGAATGTTCCTTTTTAGCCAATGAGGTCTGCGGCACAGATGATTAGCTATTCCTGCTGCTTCTCCATTTCCCAGTCTGAGTGCTGCTATACAGGGATTGCAAGAGGCCAATAGGTCAAATTCAGGTACTTATCCCCTTGCATTTAAATAAATAAATCTAATGACATTTTAATAAGTACAGAGTCACATTTATTTGTGCCATTTATTTCTTGCTGGAGTTCAGCTTCATGGCTTACACTTGATGCCTAGGCTGAAATGCAAGGAAACATGCCAGCCATGGCCTTTGTCCTTTTTATTCATTTTACCTTTCTAGTTTAAAGGTAGGTAGTGCTAGGTGATCAATAGAACATCTGTGCTAGTAAAACAAAAAAGACTGGTGCATTGTTAATGGCATGCTTGTTATATGACATGTAAGGCAATGTAAAGAGACCACCAGAAGTGTCGGTGATATAGTTAGACAGGTGCGTGCTCATAGAGCTTCTACAAGACTGCAGGTTTCTTTGTAGAGTTCACCATTGGTTATGACTTCCAGCTGTTAATTGGATCACCTCTATAACTAATGGCACATCCTGTATAAAGATTGAGATGAAAGAGTCAGCATGGTCATGGACAATTACTTAAGACTTAATTATGGATTGGGGCTTTTGAAAGACCAGCAGGTACCATATGGGAGGAGGAGACAATTTGTGAGATGCTCAGTGAAGCGTCTTTCCTCAAAATCACTGTCCTGAGTCTAATGTTATAAGCCTTAAAGTGACATTAAACCCTCAGATTTTTTAACATAAAACAATACTGTAATGTTTGCCTTACTGTAATCCATGGTTGTTTCCCTTCTCTGTGCTGCTCTTCCTTTTAAATCTGTATCTGTTCTCATGCTCTGCAGAACTTCTGTTTTGCAGCAGACTGCCTTGTCTCAGGAATACATACACGGTGTCTGTGTATAGGTTTGTATAGGCTTGTAACCTGAGCCAGCACTACAGGAAGAGGCCCTGAGCTGAAAAGGGAAGTTCCCCCCAAGCATGAGAAGACATGAGGATTTAAAAGGAAGAGCAGCAAAGAGAAGGGAAACAACCATGGATTACAGTAAGGCACACATTACAGTATTGGTTTATGTTAAAAAATCTGAGGGTTTAATGTCACTTTAACTTGTTGTTATCAATCTCTCAAGTATCAATGTAGTGTCTGGACTCAAGATGTATATACAAAGGACTTGAAATTACAGTAGAAAAGATGCTCACCCAACAAAAGTGGAACTAATACATCAATTTATAATTAATTCATATAGAGGGGATTTATTCCCTGCAGATTGATGCACTGCATCTCAAAACCAGTTGCTCCATTTGCTCTTAGATATATAAAATATATCCCTATTGGCTAAGCTTCAATTGTAGTTCTGAGCATCAATGGCTGGCATAGACAACAAGATCGTCTAGTTCAGGAAATCAGTTAATTTGCACATATACAATCCTCACTTGTACATACTGTGAATTGTTATAGGGTTATTTCAAGGAGTCTAAACATCTATACTACCAAAAATTATAGAATTGTTTTACAACTAAGTTCTTATTAAAGCATGTGGACTAAACTGAATGTACTCAGTGGCATGACCATTGTGGAGTACATAACTCTGACCTGTAGCCGTCACTATTCACAGTTGTTACATGTACAATACTTTCTATAGTCTGACAAGCTAGTTCCAGTCAGAGTCATGACAAATCTACTGTCACATACCCGCAACCACTCCAGCCAGTGCCATTTTCTGATTCTGTTTGGGAGAAGCTTGCTATTGAGGTCATTTCACAGAAGCACATGTAGGCTTCCAATTAGCTATAACAATAATGCATTTTTACACTGAATAATAGAAACTGCATTTGTCTCAAATATATCATCTGCTACTCTAATTACATTTCTCTCCACTCTATTCAGCTAGGAAGGTAACCCAAAGGAACTAGAGTCAGTGTGACAATGGACCACAGTTTGTTTCATCTGAGTTTGAATCCTTCCTGAGTGAGATAAATATTGTGAATAGGAAATCCTCAGTGTATTACCTCCAAGCAAATGGAGGTAATAAACTATATGCAGAAGGTTTTTAGACTGCAAATCTTATGGGGAAATCTTAGAAGGTTTGGAGTTCTTGCATTTCTACAGGGTGACTATACTTGCAGCTCCAGAGGCATCAGCAGCTGAACTATTACATGTCAGACTAATGCACACTAAACTACATGTTGCAGACTTATGACTCCCACAAAGTGCAATGTCTCTGAGATCATAAGTTGCAATAGAAGTACACTTTTAGCCTAGATCTCTAGTTATAGTTAAGCAAACTTGAAAAAGGTTTAAACAGGGACAGTCAAAATTTTCCAATACGCTTAAAACTTGCGTCTCAACAAGGACCTCACATCTATGAACTATCTGGAATACCAGTCATCTTGTACCACTTAGTCCGGACTTTTCAGAAGACTTATTTTGCATTTTGCTTTTCCTAATCATAACAAAACGAGACCAGGAACCCAAACTGTCTTGATTTACTCAAACATGTAGGCCAAAGAATATGTGATGTAATTAAAATGCGCAGTACTGTTTTGCGCTAGAATTCTATACATTGTTGATGTCTGTATATTTCAATATTGAGGAAAAAAAAGACTCCATTTTTTTTTCTTCTACAAGGGGACTATGTGGTGTACATACCTCTGGCTTCTAGATGTCACTATTCAAAGTTGTTGCATGTATAATACTTTTTATACTTTGGCAAGTAGGTTCCAGTTCCTGTTATTTTATACTCGTGGATGCCTAAACCCGTTAATAAAACACTCTATAACTACTTTGCCTCCCAGACTACAGGACAGAAGGACCAGCATTAGATGATATCAGTAGGAAGGTGGTATCCATGAATGCACTGTACTGTATCTGGTATGTTCAGTAGAATCTTCTACAGTTTGGGATAGAATCTGAAATGGATAAAACCCCTTTTTTGCTGTCTGTGTCCCATTGAGGAGAATTTCCTTTACTTCTTGTCTAAAGACACAACAGGAAGTTAAAAAAAATCTCACCATATTATGGGAAATTCTCTTTTAAAAGGTGTTTACTGGAACAAACATTCCCTCTGAAACAGTTACCCTCTATTTCTGACAGAGTAACAAATCAAAATCTTAGATTTTCCTTCACTTGACAATTGTCAACAGAACAGGAAAAGCGAATCTCCTCAACAGAGACACAGACAGCAATAAAACTTGATATAAATCTAACTCTTCCCTACTCTATCCAAAACAAAAATATGATACAAATTAATTATCAGCAAACTAACAGCTCATGATTAAGATACTGTGTGTGATCATAGTATGTGTTGTAACCAAAAGATGTTTCACCAGATTTTCAGGTACCTAAATACAGTGGTGCCTTGTAAACAATATGCATTATTTGTCAGCTTGTGGCTTTCAGGATATAATTATTTTAAACCTTTCAAGTTTTTCAAACCAAATCACTAAACTCTCATATAAGCTTTTAACATGCCAATGTTTATTTTAAATAATCAGCTTTCATTAGAGTTATACCTGGTGATCCTGCCATGAAGATCCTTGTTCAAGCATGTCCTGTTATGGTGACAACGCTCAATTCATGTTTCCAAATTGGATCCTGCATTGTCACCATGTCACACAGGCTTCCATTGAAGACTATGGGGTTTATTTATAAAAAATTGCATCCCTAAATGGACAATTCCTATAAAAACTGCATCTGCCAGGCTATACATAGGGCAGAACTTTTATAGATGAACCCCTATGAGTGGCATACTACACTGACTCCCAACTTCTATGTGTGCAGTTTGCAGGGTTAACAAGTACCAACTGTCCATGATGCTCAATGTTACTGTATCAGGTTTGGACAAAACATGTATTTAATTTAATAAGTAAGCTTGCACATTTACAGTATAATAATAAAGACTAACTATTCAGATACATACATAAGCCCAATCTTTACTGGATCTCTTCAAAATCTGCTTCTATCTTCATTGTTAAAAAAAACATATTTGTCAACTGTCATCCACACATACTTTTGCTGACAAAAACATCTAAAAGGTCTTTCAATAATTCGTCCAATTGTTCAAGTGATTTTGTTTTTAAACAATGTGTTTTATCAAGAATCCTTGAGACTTATAGCAGAAGCAAAATAATACCCATATGCGATGACTGGAATTCTTGGTAATTCAATATTATGAGTTAAATGCCAATGCCATACTTTCACAAAAATGTTCACTATTGATGGAAGATAAAAACAGATCATTACATATGCTGGTGATTTCAGTATGTTCATGAGATAGTGGGGTTGATTTACTAACCTTATAAACACACCACAAACATGTATACACCTCTGTAGTGTGTTCCCTCCCAGCATGATCTATGGGTGGAATCTAAACACCTTTGTAGAGTGTACACACCCAGGAGGTGTGTTGTGCAAAGCCCTGCCCTGAATTGCAAGGTGATGTTGTGTAAATTAGCTCTACATTGTGTTGCTTGCGTTGATGAATGCAGGAATGTAAATGCATGAGCTAACCATTTTTGTCTAAACTGTGAAGCAGCATTATATATGTATCATGTGCATGATTTTTCCATATATGACAGTGAAAATATGCTTATAGAGACTTTTAGGTTGATAAATACGCTTTGCTGTGTAAAAATCACACGCACCTGGTGCGTGCGTGTGTTTAGGTTAGTAAATCACCCTTAGTGTGTGACAAAGCATTCCATGGGCCAACACACCATATATCATCCCAGGAGATGATTAGGATATTTGGATATTCTCTGAAGTTTTTTGTTCTTAGCCATTTTGTGATGTATCCTAATGAGCTGATATATCTGTGTGATAAAGGAAAGGATTGTGGGATTGTCAGAAAATTGATGTGTATGGTGGGCTATACACTTTAGAAAGGCTTGTGCTGCTGTTGCATTGGCTGATGTATTAGGTGCACTACAAAACACATACAATTGTTTTCCTTTTCACCCCCTATGTGTTTTGTTTTCCTTAATCATCAAATGCTTAAGGATCTGATAAAAGTAGTCATGAGATATGTTTTCCAACATTTTTTTATTTTTTTTAAACTATTGAGTGATTGTCACAAAAATCCATGTTGTTAAATGTAAAATATTGAAATCACATATTTTTTGTGCTTCTCCTTTTAGCATTTTACGGTGGGATAATGAGACAGATGTCTCTCAACTGGAAGGACATTTTGACATTGTTATGTGTGCTGACTGGTAAGTACATAAAAATGGTAACTCACGTTAAAAAAGGGGGGGGGGGAGAAAAATAGATTTGTTAGAATAATTGCACTGCTCTGCTCTCTGACGGCTAAGCAAAGTCAACAAATGAAGCACTAAACTGCCTTAACCTCAACAAATTAATATTCATCTCGATGTGACAGTCATGAGGTAGTCTTCTATCACAGAGTAACTTGTACCACATTATTTCCTGAAGATTGAATTTGAGAAGCATTTCCATTTTGTGAAATTGCCTCTGTTTCATGCTTGACGTATCAGTAAATGGACGACTTAAGCAAATTGCAAATAATTATGGTTCAGGGAGGTACAGTCTGGAGGAAAGGGAGTTTATCAACACAAACAGCTCAATTAGCTTACTTGTTACTAAAGATCTGACTATTGATATTAGTGCAAGGTTGTGCATTTTTTTTTGGCATTCAAGTGATCGCCAAAATAATGTTTTCTGAGCATACCCGCTTTAACAATCTGTTGTGACACGAGCTATCTTAAGTGGGGTCCCAAATGATTTATGTATAAGAAAATGTCTTCCAGTGATCTGTGGTCTTCTGCTGAATTGTAATAGCTACTTAGAGTGTTTTAAATGCATATGAGACCTTTACAGAGGGGGGGAAAAAATCAGCAACTTGTATACGTCAATCGTTCAAGAAGAGAAGCAAATTATATCTGATGTTTCTGAAGGCTGCTGAAGTTAAGTAGACAGTTATTAACAGCAAGGTAATAGGGAGGAACATTGTATCATGTTCTTTATTCTCTGGATAAATCATCCTACGACATATTGTAACATGTAATTAGGAGAACAGGTATTATTTCAGAGGAGTTGTCAGAAATAGCATTAATCAAGCTTGTCACTATTTTAGTTCAATTCACAGTTCTGCTACAGCTTCTTTACATTGAAAAATGTATATTTTCCTTTCCTTTTTTTTTTTTAGAGCTGGACTTTATTTGGTACGGACTTAAGTTTTACAGTTTTTTTTTCTCATAGATCTGTACCATGGATGTACAATGTATTAAACAAGTTAAGAAATGTATATATAACCTTATCATTCAATGAACTGTTTGCTTTAAATCAGAAATACATTTTAAAGGATCATCCTTCTGATGGCATTCCTTTTTATAAATCAGCCTTTGTGTTCAGAGAGATCCTTGAGGAAGTTACTGACTGGCTGGTGAAATATTTTATAGTGTTGTTTCTATGCATTTTATATTTCAGCCCCAGTAAGCTTTATTTTATGAAAACTGTTTGCCATTGTAACTGTGTTCATGGGGACTTCCATCACATAGTAACAGTTCAGAAATGGTGCAATACAGGCAAGGTTCTTTGTTCATGAAAAGACAAACCTGGGTTTGCAGCTAAACCACAGATAACGTGTCCCCGAGATGCATCATCTGATTAAAATAAAGAGCTAAACAACACCATATGATTTCAGCAAGTAATTTAGTAAATGCCTTCCTCACCAAATATTAGAATGGATACTACAGGTTTCATTGCACAGATGAAGTTAATGCTCAGTAGGATTAGACCAGATTAAGTATGAAAGTCAGATCAGAGAGCTGGCGGACATGAGCAGGAGGGCAACAGTCTTCTCAGGGGCTTAGACAAGCCTCACATATGGATGTTTTCCAGATTATGTGGGTGAAGCAAGGTCTTGCCAACAGATTTAGAGTTAAATTTGCTCGCCACACAAATATCAAAACAACAGTGGTTATAGCCATCTTCTACTGCCTATCACACCACGTCATCCAATTTGAATAATAACATGTTGGATTTTAAAGGCTTTTTGTTTATTTTTTCTCCATAATGCCATATTTTTAACATTTCTAATTTTTTTAACATGCCTTTTTTTTTAAATGTCTCAATTAAATTACAATTATTTTTATATTAACCTATTGAATACTGAAAAATGGCCTGGATGGGAAGGGGGTTTAACACCGGGGATGTCAACTGGTTAATTAAGTTAAGCTATTTTCTTTTGTGAGAATATATTTATATGCATGTATTTGCTTGAGTTGTGTTATTTTTTGTTGCAGTGATTTTAAAGTTGTATTTTCCAAATTAATAAGTTAATATTGTTCAGAAGTATATGCAATATGAAGGAGCGACAGAGAATGAACTTTTTAGGCACCAACAGGACCACTTGGATTAGTATTAAAAGACATTTTATTAAATAGATATCTCATAAAATCACAGAACAGTAATTAAAATTGTCAAAGCACCTAGTACGCTCAAGATATGAGCCTATTCCTCACATAGATACATTAATTCAGTGTGTTATATATACAAAAGGGTGAAGAGTTTGGAGAAGGAAGATAGCTTCTATCAGTATATAAATCATACAGGTTCCATTTTAGATGCGTAATAGTAGATATTAAACAGCTATTGAACAGAAGGGTGTATACAACTTGCTCTACACATTCACGGTCACCGACGCTTCTTCAGGAGCTTATATGAGTATACAATAGTGGCTCAAAAGTTAGCATGATTGTCTTAATGCGTTGGCAGGGGATCCATGCATCAAAATAGATGGGAGGGCGTCTGGGCACACTTAGCACAGCCTCCCCAAACCGGTTTACATATTGTTGCAATCTTGGGATGGCAAAGTAGACAAATTACTCTTAAATAAAGCTTGCCCTTCCACACAATGACCA
Organism: Nanorana parkeri; assembly: GCF_000935625.1. Taxonomy (NCBI): domain Eukaryota; kingdom Metazoa; phylum Chordata; class Amphibia; order Anura; family Dicroglossidae; genus Nanorana; species Nanorana parkeri. The sequence continues at coordinate 2,501,685 of NW_017306331.1, read as the reverse complement.
CACCCATCAGTCCCACATGGGAAAACTCAGTATCGATCATATAAGGCATCCAACCCTGGTGTGGTCAGCACGAACTGCGTCTCTCACCATCCCCATGTGATAGTGTTCCCCTTTCTGTAGCATGAGAGGATGTATCTATGTGAGGGATAGGCTCATATATCTTGAGCATACTAGGCACTTTGGCAATTTTAATAACTGTTCTGTGATTTTATGAGATAATTATTTCATAAAATGTCTTTTAATACAAATCTAAGTGGCCATGTTGGTGCCTAAAAAGTCAGTTCTCTAAAAGCTTATGGCATCCTAAACCCATGTTGGCAAATCACAACCAAAAGCCTAGGTATTTGGTCTCATGATATCTGCTGAAGGGAGGATCAGCCACTGAGAACTTAGATATATTAGGTATTCGGCTATGTTGCTGGTTGCCATAGGGTCCTGAAGCATCAGTTACTGCAAAAGAGTTAAGTTATTTGAGGACTTCTGTTAATTTTTATAAATTGAGTTTTGTGCCTGTTGGGGAGAATTTGTTTTACTTCTGTTCCAGGTGCCACAAGTCACTGGGATAAGTAATGAATGCAAATCTCAGTAAAACCTGACAAAGGCTCTAACCCTTTCTTATCCTAATAAGAAAAAAAATCCCCTCTAATCCTGTCTCACACATGAAACTTAGAACAGAAAAAAGAAAATTTCTAAACCTTCTACAAGGAGACATATACAGTACCACGCTAAAATCACACTTTATCCAGAGCTAAAAAAAATATTAATTTTGGCTACATTTGTAAGGCAATTGTTATATATAAATATATATAATTTTTTCTATTTTTTCCTACAAAGGTTTACATTTAAAATAAAAGTACATTTACATGACTTTCTCGCATTAAAATACATTGGTTAGTCTGCAATATTACACTATGTGGGATCCATACTTTTTGTATACAGCGTTTCAATTCCATGCCACATATATTATTCTTTATGGTATTTGGGGGAGTGGTGGCTATCATTTGTATAGAGGAGGTCCGTTTGTGCCATATATGATACATTAGCTTATAAATAGGTAAATTCATATTAGTTAGCTGAATCCAGATAGACAGAGGTGGAGCTTGAGGGTTAGTCTGGCTAGAAATCTAGATTAAGACATATATTGCCTGATTATAACAATCAGTACTCAAATTATTAAATCTCTTTGATTCACCGGGTCTGCTGAGTAAGGTATACTTGTCTTTCATACTGTATAAACCTTTTTATGTAAATTCCTGTACAAAAGGGAAACATCCAAGTTAATTCAATCTAACTAGCATTTTACATAATCCGTAAACATAATCAGATATTGTACGTGTTTGGAATTAAAGAGAAGGAAGTTGTATGAAATTGATACTCACCTTTTGACAGAATTGCAAGACCCAAACACTGTCATATGAGTAGAATGAAGAACAAGTTAACCCTGTATAAGCTCCAGCACCACATGCAGCTTACACGGGGTTAGGACTTAGAGCTCTGAAGGACTTGGAGGAGATCGGGAAGGTGAGTATCAGTGGGTGGGTCCATTTCTAAAAAGAGCACCGGTGAATTTGCCTTCAATTAACAAATCTGGAGTCTTTTTAAAGGAAACTGTCCAAAGAGAAATAGAGGAGCTTCCATTGCTAAGGCAATCAGAGGGTTAGATGTCAAGGGAAGTCTGACAGTTAGTAACCTGTCAACTGCTGGACCTCACACACTATCGTTCATACATGGTAAGATAATAGAGTGTAGCAGGTACAGGGCTCCAGCACATTTATGACATTTATGCTGGAGGGAGGTCTGTCTCTACTGGCTGCTCTAAGGAAGGTGCATACTGGTATTCATGTGAAAAAAGTATGGTAATACACTTCATTAATTTACCAGCATTTGCAGCATCCCTGTTTTGAAAGTTTGAGTCAGTAGACCTGACACTTTCATACATGAACAATTTGCTGCCACTGTGATGAACACTTTAATCCGTCAATCATTTATAAGTATGAACACATAATTGAAACTGTATTGCTCAGTGTTTGCAAAACATGGCTGCAGCTTGAAATATAATTTATAATGGGAAGTGCATGCTTCTGTGTCTATCAGATGTGCATGCTTGTGTGTGTGTATATACAGTGTGTGTGTGTGTATATATATTTAATATACCTAAGGATCCAATCACTATGTCAGCCCATATCACATTCAATTTACAAAGCTGCAGTTTTTGGGAACCAACATAGCTCCTGGATAAGTCTTTTTGGCACCAAACTACCACCTGCAGCCCAAAAACTAAGAAGAGGAAGCCTCAAAGGGTGCAGACCACCTCTAAGGCTGCTTTTCAGAGGTTATTTGTGTTCGTTACACCAACAAGCAAACCGGGGCCTAGTTCCACCATGGCACCCGGGAGATATTGCACATGGCTGAACTCTGGAAGAAGACCTGAAAATGATGCATGCCTACTGTAGACCTTTCTAGTCATCTCTATTGAGGTAAATACACTCTTTACACCTCTCCCACATTGGGGTAGCGATGGACATGCTGGCTCTGCTTCAGCAGAGATGTGGACGCTTCCACCACCTCAGGGACATGGAACGCACTCACTTGAATTCTGGTGATCTCACTTGGTGCCTTCTGCATCCTCTCCTGCTGTTTCACACACTACCTCCCAGCCTGCGGATTACAGCCCAGTAGTGGATTCAAACCTCAGGGCCATTATAGAAGCCTTGTCTACTAAGACTGACTTTGAGACCTTTACAACTAGAAAAGAGTCTGCCTACAAAAACGATATTACAGAGGTCAGGCAAGATGTCTTTGTTTTAACTTCTGGACTTATAATCTTGGAAAAAACAACTCTAACCTGCAAGCTATTGTCACATAGCTTGAAACTTTCAAAAAATCATATCAACAAACACACAAATAGAATGTGACAGAGAACATCAACACTAGGTCCTCTCCAGCAAGCCTCATCCAGACCCAGAGATGTGTGCAGGGTCTATTATTATATTATCAAAGAGGGTATTATAAAGCAAATGTGGCTAAAGGGTCCTTTAAATGTTGATGATGTACACATACCAATTTACCTGGATGTCTCCAGATGCTAACTTCAAATGAGAAGATTTTTTAAGCCTCTTCTACAAAAGATCAGAGATGCTGGTGCAATGCACATATTGGCTTTCTCCTTAACATCCTATTATTCACAAAAATTATCAGTCCTTCATCTTGTTTAAATCATCAAAGGGTTCTGGATTTTTTTAATTTCTTCATATCACACCAATCCTGATCCCAGACTGTCTCTAACTTGATCCTGAATGACACGCATCCTTGGGAATCGTAAGGACTCAACAGCTACAAAGGAGTGAACCACTGAGATCTAGATCCCTCTCCCTACACCCCTCACAGTCTGAACCAGGACAGGTTTGCCAGTAACTTTCTGCACTTACATTGTACTTAAATGTCACTAGATTTATAGAACAGAATCCACTCCTTTCTGGCAGGGCAGAGACTCATCACCATACGGCTGATAAGTATGACCAATGCACCCTACATCATTACCATGCACAATTTTTCCTTTTGGCACTTGGCCCCTTATTGTACTACCGACATGAAGATCAATTTTACTTCCCTTAAAGGGGTTCTAAACCCTCCGGTTTTTTTGCCTATATCTACTGCTAGCATGCAGTAGATATAGGCAAGAAGTGTAAAAAAAAACGCTTAAAATCCTTTTAAACTTACCTCGTTATCGCCGCTCGTTCCCGCGCCGAGAATCAGGAACTGCTCGTATGGCCGCAAAGGATCTTGGGGCGGGCGCATGCGCAGTTCCGATTCTCGGCCGGGAGACGAGCAGAGACGCAAGGTAAGTCTATGGACGCATGCACCCGCCTGCAGACACCGCTGGATCGGAGAGACAGAGCAGTCAGCGCTGGATCGGAGTGACGTCACACCGCTGGAGGGACAGATGAAAACATGGGGAAAGAAGAGGAAGATCGGAAAAGAGACATCATTCAAGGTAAGTGCTAACATTTACATTGGGGGGAGGGAAACATTTTTTTGCCTTTAATGTCACTTTAAGGCTATTTTAGCTGCTCTCCGGACAGCTCCTCTTTCCGATTCTCGGCCGGGAGACGAGCAGAGACGCAAGGTAAGTCTATGGACGCGTGCACCCGCCTGCAGACACCGCTGGATCGGAGAGACAGAGCAGTCAGCGCTGGATCGGAGTGACGTCACACTGCTGGAGGGACAGATGAAAACATGGGGAAAGAAGAGGAAGGATCGGAAAAGAGACATCATTTAAGGTAAGTGCTAACATTTACATTGGGGGAGGGAATTTTTTTTTTGCCTTTAATGTCACTTTAAGATCTTTTACCTGGTCCTTTGCAATACCTAATATGGCCTGGGAATAAACTCCGTTACAGGGCAGAGGATTTACATATGCCCAATTTGAGTGAAATTCATGCCAGTTTAATATATTTTGCCTGAATTATTACTACTTATCAACTCCTCACCCTATAACCATAAAACATATACCTTGGACACCTTTAGTGATACATACATTGGTGTGATTGGGGGTTGAAGATTAAGCATATATTTTCATGTATGTGATGGAGTGAAATGCATTGGGCTAAGTCTCTTCAGTGGTTACTATTGCTGATCGACCCGTACTTGACAGTTTCCATTTGTGTTGAAAACTACTTTGATATGCAGATTATGATCAGCAGTACAACATGAAATATCTCGACCGCTCATTAAGAACTTTTATGAAGCAGTCCGATTTGTGTGTTTATTTGTTGATTCCTACCTTTACATGGAGGTGGAATGCTCCTAGACAGCGCCTCTAGTCGGGAATGCTCCACACATAAAGTTTGAGATTTCTTGTGGCACCAATGCACCCTGAAATTTACACATGATCTCTGATCTAGATGAATCTCTGCTTAATGTTTGTCGTATGTTTAGTGAAATATGTGAAACTCTTACACTGGCTGACCCAGAAATATGACACTCTGATTTACAGTGTCCAAGATATGCTAAAGGGCGGTCCTACTGACCATGCCCAGTGTTTTTGTTTTAAACAGTTTCAGTGCTATGCTTTAGGGAAATATATATGCCATTCTATTGTTATTATGCTCCTGTGACTGACCAAAGAGAGGACGATCCTCCCGGTTGTCGAGATGCACCTCCACTAGCTCAACACTGCTACTGTTATGATTTGAGCAAGTTTCTTTAACATGTTCCATCCTAGGACAGTTCACCTTTCATAGTTAAAGGATTTCTCAGTTTTCCATTATATGTTTATCTTGTCTGTTACCCTATTGGATTGCATTTGTATTGCCAAAAAAATGTAAACATTTCGTTACAAGAGTAAGTTGTATGCAATCCAATAGGGTAACAGACTAGATAAACATATAATGGAAACCTGAGAAATCCTTTAACCTCCCTGGCGGTATTCCCGAGTGTAGCTCGGGGTTACTTTTCCATACCATAAGCAGTAACCCCGAGCTATACTCGGGAAATCCGCATAGCATTTACTTACCTTGTCCCTCGAGCCGCGCTGTGTTCTGCGGCCGATGCCGGCTTCCGCCCTCTGGGTTCCGTCGCTTGCAAGTGTACGCGTCGCAGGGGGGCGGAACCGGGGGGATAAAAAAAAAAAACCCGACAAAGACGAAAAAAATTCGAAAAAAAATAGACCGAAAAATAACATGAAAAAAATTAAAAATCATACCGCCAGGGAGGTTAACTATGAAAGGTGAACTGTCCTACGATGTAACATATGTTAAAGAAACTTGCTCAAATCAAAAAGACTAATTAGTCAAAAAGACTAATTCCAAACCAGTGCATCGCAATTTCTGTACTATCCACCTTTCCCCGTAGGATACACCCCTGAAGGACAGTTTTATCTCGGGCCAGTATAATAGAGGATTTTCCTCACAGTCCCCACTACTCCCCCCTCTGGTTTTCTGTAACTGGTGTCCAGTCCCATTCCTCACCCACCTCAACTCTCCTATTGCCCCATTAGTTATCCCCTCCTCCCCTACTTGCTTTGGTCCCTGCCCCACAAGCTTTCACCACTCTTTTATTCCTCTACCTGTAAGCCTACTACAAGACCCCTATAATTTTTAATTATATCTCTAAGGAACTGGATATTTAAATGACAACTATGTGGTTGACTTCTAGCCAAGGCCCTCAAGGACCAACAAACTTTGACCTCCATCTCCCTGAATCAAGGCTAACCAATCCACTATCAATAACTTTACCTCTTACATTTCCTCCTCTAATGTTCTCAAATTATACCAACATCTTCAAACAACACTTGTCTCACTCATTACCTTTGAACAGTTACAAATAACTATTAAATCCACAGTCAAGTATGGAACCTATGATTCCTTTGTTTGACAAAATGTAAAAAAGATTTAGAAATTGCTTTAAACCCTGAGCAGATGCAAAAAAAATCTTTCATCTCTCATTGAAATCCTCTATCTGTACCAAATTTTGACAAGATGGTACCGAACGCCAACTGTCATCCATGAAGTTTACCCAAACATTTTTTATCACTGCTGGAAATGTGATGCTGATCAGGGCAATCTTTTGCATGTGTTTTGCTCTTGCCCAAAATTGAGGAATTTCTAGAAAATGGTGAAGGAAGATTCTTAGAATTTCATAGATTTCACTATCCCAGAGGACCCATACCTCTTCTTCTTTTTTTTTTTTTTGCACAATACCTCTATCACCACAAAGCGTGGTCTGATACCTCTATCACCAAAAATTCCTGCATCCCACTAAAGTGGAGCCACCCCTCCCCTCCCTCGATCTTAATGTGGTTATACGAAGTAGAAGAAATCTTCCAGATGGAGGTCCTCACCCTCTCTCCACAAAACAAGTCTGGGATGTACTGAAACATGTCACCATTTAATTGGTTTTACCATTAAAGGAAAACTGCCCATGTCCTGAGTTTTTTAACTCATACAATACGTGTACTATAATTATTTTTCTGCATATACCTTGCTGCACCCTCTACCCTTTATACCCTTTATACCCTCCTCCAGACTCCTTTTCCCTCTCTGCAAAGGACAGAATTCATATCTACCTGTTTCACCTCCCACGCTGCTGATGCAAATATACAGCTATCTGATAAACCTTCACAATCCAACCCACTTCTAGGTGTGTTCAATGCCTGGTTCCCATCTGCGCTCATGGCTTGATCCACTGGCCTCTACATCACTACAGCGTCCTACAGTGATGTTGGTGCTGTTGAGAGGAACCTCAGAGCACAGTAGGGAACCAAAAAAGATTCTCCAGACAGCTGTATCTCTGCAATACATAGCAGATATGTGGCATGACAGGTAGGTGTGAACTCTTTTCTTTGCAAGGGGCACTTTGTTTTCCATTCTTATTCTAGAGACAGGGTTGCTTTAAACTAAATTAGGGAACAAATACTTTCATTGGTAAACCCTTCAACTTATAATAATTAAATACTGCATATTTAGTTTCTTTCAAAAGCCTAATCACATCTGTTTTTCTTTAAGCTAAAGTATGTGTGATTAAAATGTAATGTCTGTGATGTGTTCACTTTCCAAGATATATATATAATAATATATTAATAACATACTCTGCTGCACCTCACAGTTTATACATTTGTTGTACCTGCCAAATGTTTTTTAATTTTGATCATTATTTTTCCAACACACACCTCTAGTCAGTAATATCACTCAGCTAATTCCTGGTTTAGCATTACTGCTACCTTGGTCAGCTCCTTGCTCACTGAACATAGCTGTTAATGCTGATTCCTAGTCTAATGAGAAGACTGGGGGTGGAGAGTTGACATAGAAAGCTAAATTCCTGAACCAGGAAGATGAATTGCTTAATCAGCCTATCTGGATGTGCAGTGTTGAAATGAGTGGAAATCACAAGGTTAGCTGTATGGAATCACAAACGCTTTGACATTTAGAACAGTAAACGTATATGTATTTCAACTATATGTGAAATGGTCTGCCTGGAGTTTACTTTTAAAATAATGTAACACACAATAAAATGTGGAATAGCCATTTTATTTCAATTCAAAGTTTGTAGTTTGCCATGCTGAATAATTCTGTATTTTTTATGTACTATTTAAAAAAATATATATATATATTTGTTCTTGGCATCCTTGCGTAATGTTAGCCCAGTGCAGTGATATTTTATGCCGACAATCAGAGAAACAGGACTTTAGGAAATAGCACATGTAGCCCCAGTGCCTTCTGTAATATTAGGCACCTAATGTAATTCCATTTTTTCTAAAGCAAGGGTGGCATTGTCTGATTCCCTGAATAGTGAGGGAGTTGTACAGTCCTGACTCATTTGCATGAAAACAAGGTCTATTCAGGAAGCCACTGTAACACGCAGATTGGCCTTCATGTATATACATGATTACATTCAGGAGATGTTTGTATCCTTAAATCTTTCATATAGTTCAATGTTTACATTCAAAAACACTTGTAAGACTTGAGTGCGTTTTTTAAGAAGTTATTGGCAGCCGTGGAAACACTTAGTGGGAACATGTGAAAAATACTGCAGGGATATAATGCGTTTGAATTAGTATGCTATAAATTCTGGAAGAAAGAAAAGAGAGCCTATCGCAGAACGAGGTGTGAACCTCATATGAGACATGCACTTATCTTGTGCTGTATTTGCGAAAATAGAATGACAGCTATGTTTTGTGCATTTGTCATTCATATGCAAGGCAGGGTGGCATCTTGATTTCTGAATCTATATTAACCCGTTAATTCATTAAAGGCCAACTGCACATCCTGGTTACATCAGCTAAATACATTCCAGGTGTGCTGTCCTTACATTTTGTTTCCTTTAGAAAGCAGCTAAATCCTAATTAAAAAAAGTCTGTCCCCTGCCAGCATGCTGCTGAGAAGGACCCTTGCTCTCTGTGTGGAAGAAATACTCTTTGCAGAGGTTTATTTGCACACCTAGAGCTACATCTCTCAAATCAGCAGGGAGTATAAGTGTTGCAGATTGCAGAGCTATAGGTCTAACTATGTAGGAAGCATGATGGACTGTTACAGAGAGACCACTGCTTCCACATAGAGAGCAGGTGTCCTTCTCTACAATATGCTGACTGGGACAGGCTTTTCTACTCAGGATGTGACCGCTCATTTACTGCTTGTTTTACATCCTGGGTTTACAGGAAGCGGGTTCAATGATGGTGGGTGTCAAAGGTCAAAGCATGATACTTATGTAGTACAGTGCAATCCTTACAGCCATAGACCATAGGTTCCTGGGTGCTACAGTGAAGCGACCGCTGGCGCCGTCAAATTACAAATTCCTTGCGTAGTGATATCACTAACACACCATTAACAAGAATTATGAGCGAACCATTTGTTTGCCACCAAAAGTCAGAGCGATCTTTCAGGGCTGCTGTGGACCCCTTCCTCAGGCAAGTAGTGAGGACACTTACTTATACCTCTTGCTAATATTGTGTCAGTGATATCTGTATAAACTTCAAGGCATGAGATGCATATGCACACTTTTCCCCACCTCCCATAATGTAGTGCATGAGAAGGCTGTGACATCAGTTGTACAGGAGGAACATGACTAGCTCCATGGTGTCTGCTGTGCAGTGGCCATGTTACTTTCCTTCTTATGGACCAATTACAGGTTCACTTCATCCCATAGGCCAGAAGTATGTGTTTGAAAGCATTTTCATAATTGGATGATGGCTTTATTACAGTAGCAGTAGTGGACATTGGCTTGTATGAAATAGGAATGAAGAGGATGGAACTCTGTAAGCTCCGTTTTGGTGGGTTGTATTAATATGTGGTTGACAAGATGGTCTGTGAAAACCAATTACAGGAAAGGCAATGTGTAAGAGACTAGGAGGTGCATGTTTAACGTCATGGCTAGGTTCATTTCGGGCACCTCAAAGGTGGATTGTAGAACATGAATAATGAATGTATGGGAAACGGTGAAGCATCATAGGAAATGTGATAACAACTGTATTTGTGTACCTGTAATCCGCACATAGAGAAAGGTAGCAATTTTATTTGCTAAAAGAGCATCAAACCACCAAGAATTTGTTTCATCTCTGATATGAGACACAGTGATCTAAACAGACATGCATGGGATCAAATTGTAGCAGGATAAATAATTCTAACATAGTGGTATGACCATCTGACCTTCTGAAAATATATTTAGAGAAAATGTTTGCACTAGATGATGGCTGAGTGCCAGTACTGAATGCAGAATAGTACTTGTCAAAATAACAAATTTAGCTTAGTGTGGCTAACTGCAGTGGAAATGAAAGGTAGCTTTCAAGGCACAGGGCTTTATATCTGGATGACAATGGCTACCATTCTGGATCTTTGCCTCAACTAACACAGTCCCACATTTTAACAAGTATGGGATTTAAATTTTAGATAACTTATCATACATCTGGACTAAGAAAAGGGAGATAATTCCAACACTGCACTTGTCCAACACACCTCTTAATTGGAGGGGTTCAAACTATTAGAAGTTGTTTATGATACCTTAAAGGGGACCTGGAATCAAAGATAAGATTTGCTATGTTACAGGGAACACCTAGAAATGTTAACTGTGCTAAGCAGTACTTTGAAGAAAAAAAAAAAGTGCACTTTCTGTGCCTTGAGCCTCGAAGCTTGGTATCTGCTGCCTCTGACTGCTAGTCACACAAGATTGTGAGTGAGATTTGGTGATGTCACTACTGTGCTGCTCCATGTTTTCTTTGCTGGAGTGCAGCGCAAGGATCTCCCTGGTTCTGCTATATTTATTCTGTATATTTGTGCTTTCTACACCTCTCCTGCTGCTTTGTGAATATTGCTCAATCACTCATGAGATCAGCAGTCATTAGGGGACAGCTCTGACATGCAGGGAAAAAAAAGCCATGCTTTAGTTAGCGACATCATTCAGGCTAATAATATGATGTATTGAATGAAATGATATGAGGATTTTTCTTTGTTTACCCTTTTTTTTTACATTTCTGGCCATTAAATTAACTCTTAGTTTAAAATGATGTTCAGAAGAGACAACCTCTGTTTTTTTTCTCATTTCACGTTTCATTGGTTCATGCAGAGAAATAACTGTGCAAATTATTGTATTGCTTAAGAAAACTGTTTCCCATAAAAAACATTTTTGTTTGTTTTAATATACTCCAAAAACACAATGGAGTTGGGTTGCCATTGACTGCACATTTATTAACAAGCAAGCCACACTTGATTTAAAGAATAAGTGCACTTTTAAACAAAGTGCACTTATCCTTTTTGCTCCCCTCTGCTGACCTAATCTAGCTCACCCTTGCCCTCCCCAGATGCAAACTTGCATACAGATTTGCATCCTGTCCTGGCTGTGCTTGCACAGTAGATCAGGGGAGAGTTAAAATTTCCCTCAGATGTATATTTCTGTTGTGCCCCTATTGGGGAGATTTTTTTTTCTCTCTTCCTGTCCCTGTGACCCCTGTGCAGGAAATGGGAAGTGCAGGCATCACCAGGAAAGTAGTAAAAACATTGTCAGACGTTTTACCCTTGAAGTGACAATAAGTGAGGGAAAATCTCCTCAACCGGCTGCAAAGCCAAAAAGTTAGGGCGCTTTGTAAACTCTACATAAAAACAGAATGCAAGGATTTGCAAATCTCATAAACTCATATTTCATGTGCACTAGAAAAAAGAAAACACATCAAATGTTTAAACTGAGAAAATCTACCATTTAAAAAAAAAATAAGGTAATTTTGGCAGCAACACGTCTCAAAGTTGAGACAGGGCCATATTTACCATGGTGTAGCATCCCCTCTTCTTTTAACAACACTCTGTAAATGTTTGGGAACTGAGGAGACCAGTTGCTGGAGTTCTGGTAGAGGAATGTTGTTACATTCTTGCCTGATATAGGATTCTAACTGCTCAACAGTCCTAGTTCTTCTTTGTCGTATTTTACGTTTTAAGATGCGCCAAACATTTTCAGTTGGTCAAAGGTCTGGACTGCAGGCAGGCCAGTTGAGCATCTGGACTCTTCTACTACGAAGCTATTCTGTTGATAGATCCAGTATGTGGTTTAGCATTGCCTGCTGAAATATGCAAAGCCTTCCCTGAAAAAGACGTCACCTGGATGGGAGCATATGCTGCTCTAAAACCTGGATACAGGTGAAACTCGAATAATTAGAATATCATGCAAAAGTAATTGCAGTAAGTGCTGCAAAAGGGGTCCAAACCAAGTACTGAGTACATATGCATGCTTGTACTTTTCAGAGGTCCGATATTGTTCTATGTGCAATCCTTGTTTTATTGATTGTTTTCAATTGTGAATATGCTATGCATTTATGAAATATGCAAATCATTGCATTCTGTTTTTATGTAGATTTTACAAAGCCTCCAAATGTTTTTGGAATTGGGGTTGTAAAAAGCTGATAGAGGCTCTAACCCTTCCCCATTCTATCCAAAGCTAAATAAAACATTTTAGTTGGATTTGAGCTTTAAAGTGACATTAAAGTAAATTTTTCCCCTCCTCCCAATGTTAATGTCAGCACTTACCTTAACTGATGTCTCTTAATCCGATCTTCCTCTTCTTTCCTGTCCTTTTTAGCCTTCTTTCCAGCGCTGTGTCGGGTGTCCGATCCAGCGCTGACTCCTCTGTCCTTGCTGGCACTCCCACGAACATCCCACAGTGTCTGCATGCGGGTGCATGCATCCATAGACTTACCTTGCGTCTCTCCTCGTCTCCTGGCCGCAAATCCGAATTGCGCATGCGCCCACCCCAAGATGCTTTGCAGCCGCCCGAGCAGTTTCGGATTTTCAGGCGGGAGCGCGCGGCGAAGACCGGTTAGTTTAAACCGCTGTTAAAGCGTTTTTTTTTTTTTACTTTTTGCATATCTCTACTGCTTTTTAGCAGTAGAGATATGCAAAAAAAAACGGAGGGTTTAGAAACCCTTTAAGAAGGATTAACCTATATGGTGTACAACTTTCCCACCTGCAAAAGTTGGACGGTATAGCTTAACTCTCAAAACTGCAGTTTTGTATTGTGCATGGTGACAGGTACACTTTTCACCTGGAGGATATAAACTTGATAGTCAGAAGTGAATGAAAACAGTAACTGACAAAGTGCAGTTTGCTAAAGCTGATGGAGAAAGGCGATAGACTTGTGATGGGCAGTATGAAATTCTTTGACTACGTGTAAAAAGCTGTTATACAGGTGGGCATTCAACTGAGAGACAAAGATGACAAGTTGGTTGTTGAAAAGTAATTGGAGACATGAAACAGTTCCATGTACAGTGTGGAAAAAGGCTTTCAATGTGAATGGGTAGTCAGTATAAGCCAGAGTCGAGAGAAAATCTTTTTTTTAGCTCAGTTTAACAGGTTATTTCAGGTGAGACCATTAGGTAGGTAGCAATTTAATGAGAAATCACTGTGGTGGCAATAAACTAAGCATGGGAAGCTGGAGCATCACACATATATAGAGAGTAAAAATATCTAAGTATGAGGAATTTTAACAGGAGTGCTTCCTGCTTTAAAAATATGCAGCAATGCACAATTGTTCATGTGAGCAACATAAGTTACAAAATTAACAGTTAAAGTATATGCCAAATCACCTATTAGCAGTATAATCTTCAATCATTTTTTGCATATCTGCAGCTTATGGTAAAATATCTGGTGATCCGGCCCTAAAGGAATATCCTGGTATTGTGTGACAATGCTCTGTCCATGATCAGGATATGAAGAGAAAGGTTTGTTGCACTCATTAACGGACAACCCTGAATATGGGGGAAGGGTGCTTTGAATGACTGCGGATGGCGCCGCCAATTGCAGACAATATAGAGATGTCACCAGCACACTACACTCCTTCAAGGATAATCAATCGCAGATTTATTCAAAACTTATGTCAAATACACAAGCGCTTTCGGGACCACACAGGATCCCTTCATCAGGCATAGCAGTGCCTTCACCAGGCACTGCTATGCCTGATGAAGGGATCCTATGTGGTCCCGAAAGTGCTTGCGTATTTGACATAAGTTTTGAATAAATTCACGATTGATTATCCTTGAAGGAGTCTGGTGTGCTGGTGACATCTCTATACTGAATGCTCTGTCCATGTCTGCCACTTGTATTTCTGCATTGCCACTCTGTCACATAGACTTCTGATAAAGAATATAAGTGGCCATTTTAAAATACATTGTGCTGGCATAGTCCACTGCTGTCTTCATTAGGCAACCTTCAAACGCATAGTCCACTGTTGTCTTCATTAGGCAACCTTCAAAGGCATAGTCTACTACTGTCACCATTAGGCAACCTTCAAAAGCATAGTCCACTGCTGTCACCATTAGGCAACCTTCAAAAGCATAGTCCACTGCTGTCACCATTAGGCAACCTTCAAAAGCATAGTCCACTGCTGTCACCATTAGGCAACCTTCAAAAGCATAGTCCACTGCTGTCACCATTAGGCAACCTTCGAAAGCATAGTCCACTCTTGTGACCATTAGGGAACCTATAAAGGTATGGTCCACTGTCCTGACCATTAGAGAATCTATGAAGGCATAGTCCACTGTTCTGACCATTGGGGAACCTACAAAGGCATGGTCCACAGTTGTCACTACTAGGGAATATACAAAGGCATGCTCCACTGTTTTGACCATTAGGGAACCTACAAAGGCTTTGGAAGACTTTAGGAAAACCATCATTAGAAATGCTGTGGAGCCATTACTGGAGTCCATGTATATAGAAAGAAAGTGGCTGCAGGAGATTAGCACCACTGCGATGTAACAAATGATAAACAAAAAGGTGACAACAAGTGTTGTATTTATTTTTTTTAAAATGGTAATTGTTGATACACAGTGCTTTAGTTTTAGTTTAGTTTACATCTACTTGGATTAGAACTTCTGTCAGCTTATTAACCGCTTGAAGACCAGGTGTTTAGACCCCCTTCCTGTCCAGGCCATTTTTCAGTGTTCAGCGCTGCATTACTTTGACTGATATTTATTCCGTCATGCAACGCTGTACTGAAATGAATTTTATACCATTTTTGGGGACAGATAGAGCTTTATTTTCCAAGACCCCTAATGTCCAAGACCCCTAATGTCACCTAGGACCACGCTGATGAAGCAGATATCTGTAATGTAATATACACCACTTCCGCATTCTGACAGTGGAGAGGGGACCGGAGGGAGATCGTGAACCGACCTCCCTCTGATCCCCTGTGACACAGACAGTATGCTGGTCCCGGGCTCACAGGGGGGGGGGGCGCACGTCACGGGACCTTATACAAGCGATCCGCCGGCTCTATAGCCGGTGGATTGCTTGTATATTCAAATAGCGGTGATTTGTGTATACACGACCAGTTACATCAAAAGAGGCTAATGTCTGTGGCCCCAATTCTCCTGATTTGATTGAAAACCACAAATTGCAGATTCACATTTCTCCTGATTATTTACATCAAGCTTTGTCTGATTGCAGAAAATCACACAATTCAGGGATCCAAACAATTGTGATTTATAAATTGCACGATTCTCCATTGGTTGGTCAAGTAGGCATGAATATAGTTAGGGGAATAAAATGAAATATGCGATTCTCCTAATTTTCTAATGAATGCGCTCTTTGGGAAGAACTCTTTTCACCTGAAAGCATACTTGTAGTTTTTCCATTCAGGACATAGCACGTTTGCTTTAATTCTCCATCTCAGTTGGCTATGTTTACCTTTTTTTTTGCTCCCCCACTGCTCCTTTCGCCATAGAGTAAATACCTGGCACTGCTGTGAATGGCGGGAACAGCTGAATGGAGAGGTGAAAGGAAGGTAAGTATTAGCTGTTGGGGAGGACCGCTTGTCACTACAAGGCCAAAACTGAAAGGAGACATATCTGGAAAAGGATGGGATATTTATTTACCTTATGGGAGGCCATGTGTTGAAACACTTTGCTGACCCCGGCCACCATTTCAAACTTCCAGGTGTGTAAAATAGAATTCACTCTATCTGTCCCGGTGACCATTGTCAATGAGTCTAAAAGGGAGGGAAAATCTGAAAAGGAATAGAGGGACATTTTTTCAACAGGGACAAGAACTTCCCTATGAAGAGATTTCCTTTCACTTCCTGTTGTATTTGACGTGCGCACAGGAGTTTCCTCATCCCCACCACCTGACATTCCAAGAATGAGGTCGGATTTACATTGCATAACAAATGCACCATGCAGTGTACATGATTAAAGAAAAATTGCAAGAACATGGGAATTTTTTTATTTCCACAGAAGAGACTTTACATGTCTCTTTTGCCAGCAATTTTTTTAAAGCAGGATTTTAGTTCCCCTTAAAAAAACTTAGAATTCACCTTGGAGTCCCATGGTTTACATAAACCCACTTGGCCTACCACCTGGCGTATAAACATTATAGATACATACAGTATAAAAAAAACATACTCAAAAGCTCCAAAAATATGCTGAAAGGTAAATTGCCTCCTGTCTAAATCGGCCCTGTATGACTGTGAGATAGGGACCTTAGACTGTAAGCTCCTTGAGGGCAGGGACCTGATGTGAATGTGCACTATATAATAATAATAATATATATACAGTCTACTTATTTTGGGGTTTAGTTTTAATGTTGTTGCTTGTTAATACAAGGGTAGCCTGGATGTGCTTCAGCAAATTGCTTGGCCGACATTAACGTAAGTATTCATGACCTTTGGGAGGTCTGGAATAAGCCGTATTATGACCTAGTAGCTAGATCCTTAACTATTTTCAGGGAATGACATCTTTTACCTCAGCGTCGCCGCTGAACAGCTGTGCTGAGGCTTCTTGAATTACTTCTGAGTCTTTCATCCAATTTGCCTGCTGGGGATATTGCTGCATTGACTGGTCTTTGCGGGTGTTATTTTATTCAGCGCTCCTCTCGATGGAAGGGCTTCACCGAGAGTTGCCTCCTCTTTTCTTTTCACCTCTGCACTTTCTGATGAGGGCTTTGTGTGTTCGCCATTCACAGTGATAACCGAGGAAATTCGCATCTTCCTGACACATTACTGTAGCAGCTCAAATCCTCTCACAGTCATTTGTGTAGCATTACATAACCCACTTCTACACTTAACCTGATTCAAATATCAAGAGTTTAATGTAAAGCTGCATTATAGTTAGGTGATGTAGTAATATGTGCGTCTAGGTGCATTTATGTAACGCTTTTCCAAGAACGAGTATCAGGTTTAGACTGGCAGTTCACAGTTATGGATGTTGTTAAAGTAAACTTAAAGTAGTATTAAACTCTCAAATGTAGCCAACTAATGTTATATACAAATCTTGACTTTTCCTGTTAAGTCAATCTTGGCCCAACTGTCCCCCAACTGTTGAGCTCTCCTATTGGTCTGCAGTAAGGTTGCCCATTATAATAAAGGTAAACTCCTAGCAGATAATACAATTAAACCCCAAAACAATTATTGTAGTTAATCAGTAACTGAGTTTGACTTGGTATTAGCTTATTTTCATCCCTTGAAAAGAAGAGATCAGAAAGGGGGAGCAGGAGCCGAGCCAATCAAGTGTGTTGTAGAACATGTGTTGCTGAGAATAAAGATTGGAGAGAGCAGAGGATTTACCTCATCAGCCTACTGCTCGTTCACTATCCATTCACAGACCAAGGGCATAAAGGTGACTGAGCTTAGTTGTATTGCTTAAAGTATGTCTAAACCCAAGAACAAAAATGTCATATATTGCAGCTTACCAGAACTTAGATGGGGTGGCTGCATTAGTTTTCTTATTTCAGGCTAGTTTTGAAAACCCTGAAACTTTGGATGAATGATATCTGAAGGTCATCTGTGTAGATGTAGAGGCTGACAGAAAAGGCAAATATTTTGTATAATGTTCGTACAGCTTTGATTCCACCGCTTTGATTCCTTTTTCTAATGACTGTGGTTACTAGGGATGCACCGATACTGGTATTTCGGTATCGAGTATGAGTACCGATGATTACTGGTATTTCGGTATGAGTACCGATATTTTTTTTCCGGTACCCGCCGATACCGAGTACCAGAAGTCCCATTCAGGAAGCCAGGCGGCATGTAATGACTCGCCACCTGGCTTCCTGATTAGCCAGGAAGCCGGGGCAGCGTGTAAAGACTCGCAACCCGGCTTCCCATTTAGCAGGGAAGCCGTCCTCATGCTTCTCGTCACTAGGTAATGAGAAAGCATGGAGCTGGCTTTCTTGCCAATCAGAAAGCCGGGTGCCACGTCATTACACGGCACCTGGCTTCCTGATTGGCCAGCTTCCGACTGATTAGGAATCCAAACAGCATGTCATTACACGGTCCCCGGCTTCCTGATCGGCCGGGAAGCCAGCCCCATGCTCTCTCGTCACTTGTGACGAGAGAGCATGGAGCC
>NW_017306331.1:2436381-2483315 GCF_000935625.1 Nanorana parkeri | reverse complement strand
CAGCCCCATTCTCTCTCGTCACTTGTGACGAGAGAGCATGGAGCCGGCTTCCCGGCCGATCAGGAAGCCGGGCAGCGTGTAATGACGCGCTGCCCAGCTTCCTGATACAGGAAGTATCGGGCTAGGCATCGGAGCATTTGGGTGAGTACGAGTACTCGCCCAAATACTTGGCATCGGCACCGATACTAGTATCGGTGCATCTCTAGTGTTTACCCTAAGATGAACTCCAGGGAACATTTTTTATTAACCCTTGCAGTGGGGCTACCCACGACTGACGGTCATTTTGGTGTTACCCCCTCTAAAAAGTCGGGCACTCGGTCATGGATGGAGAGTGTCAGGATAGAGGAGGGGACCCGGCATACCTCATCCCGCCTGGTGAACGTCTCCTCCTCTCTCTGCCTGCGTCCATCATTAAGGTGGCCGCTGGCAGGCGTCAATTAGATTATCTGCTCTGGGTGACACCTGGCCTCGGGACGCCCCTGACCACAAGATCTGTGAACTCAATCACTAATGTAAGTGTATGCACTTTTGTTAAAACTGACACTCTTTGATGTTTACAGGGGAGAGTTGTACTACAGTAAGTATGAGACAATTGCCAGTTATTTATTTTTTATTTCTTCTCCTTTCCCCTACACGCCCGATCAATGCAATGTGGCTAAGTCTGATGTGCTACTTGCAGTTATTGCATTGTGCATGGCAACCCCATTCCACTGGATATCAGAGGATCTAATGTTTATGTAATTCTTCTTTTGTATAGCTGGTAAATGAGTGTAATTGGCTTGATAGTTGTCTTCTTGTATCATTAATACATTAAACCCCCATTGTAATCCAGAATGTGTTCTCTTCTCAATGTCAGCCTGTTTCTGGACCAGTACAGAGCCTGCCTTGTTGATGCAATAAAGAGATTACTGCAGCCCAGTGTAAGTATGTTTCTATTTTTTCCTGATCGCTGGCTTCAGAATAATTAGTCTGTGCACAATGATTGAGAAAGTAATGGAATGGCAGGATTAATGTCATGTAATACTGTAATACTTATTATGTCCAACTTCAATTGAGTCTTCTAATCTATCAGATTCTTTCCTAATCATAAACTAGGAAACTTCTTATACTTGGCCTTCTGATAAGGCTCACAGTGGGTAGTAAAATAAATGAAACCGCTTCAAAGATAGAATTAGATTATTATTTTTTTTTTATCAAATGGTTTCTAGAGTATTTTTCTTTGATAGCGGAGAATTTCTTTTTGTTAGCGTAAAACAAAATGTAGGGTTTTTTTCTGTGTGTGTGTGTGCCTTATCTAATACTGCTCATACATAATGCAACTGACACAGATGTAAAGTATATCTAAAGCAAAAACTTATTTTAGCTTTGTATACAGTAGGAAATGGTTAAAACCCATCTGTTTTTTTTTCTCAAGCAAGATTTCCCCTTATTTCCTGTTATGTAGAAATCTCTTAGACAGTTATCACCATAACTAGTGCCCCCATTGAAATATTATCCCTCTATTAGTGTTCTAGTGACAACCCAACATTTAGAATTTACCTCACTTTCAGGCCTGGTAACAATGGTCACCAGGACAAATAGAGAGATTGAGTATCCCTAGTGGGGGACACAAACAATAATAAAAACCTAATAGGGTTCCTAATTCCTCACTGTTCTATCCCCCAGAAAATATGTATTGGCTTTACACTTTAATTGTCTCTAGCTATATTTATTTCTTTAAGTGGATGCTAGGATATTGAAGTGACCTTCATCTTTTTTCTGGAGGACTCTTGGCAGCACATTTCTGTACTTGTGTTCTCAGCTCCACCCTCCTGCCATGCCTATTAGAGTGCAATCCTGCTTGTTCATTTCACATTGTTGAGAATAGAACAGGAGCAGTGCAGCTGTGGCATAGATGGTCACCAGCAGGTAGTTCTTACTGCAGAGTTCCTAAGAAATATGAGAAGCCAGTGGGTGGCTCAAGCCAACAGCATACACCAAACACTGAAATAACTTGGCTTCAATGACAATTGTAAGATTGCAGGATTACAAATGATCAAAGTAAAAAATATCTTTAAAGATTTTACACCCCTTGTTAAGAAATGAATGTTTTCAAACCAATAAATGGGTAGGTTTTCAAAAAAGGTCAATTTGTCCTTGTTTGGACTGCACAAAACAGTTGTGTCCCATCCTATGAAAAAGGGGACAATTGTTAATTGGTCACAGATATATTTGAGAATATTAGAAATCCTATATGACAATGAAAAGATGTGCACTATTGCTTTTTGTTTTGACCCAATTATCATAAATGGTTGCACATATCAGCTGAGAGATGCAGTTGAGTGACGTTTTCAAAGGACCATGCTAATTATTAAAGTCTAAGTCAAATGGATATAACCTGTAATCCTGTAAAGTGGGATTAGACATCTTTTGAGATACTACTTGACAGGCTTTAGTTGGAACTAAATCCAAGCATATCAACTGGGAAGAGACCTATAGTTTTTGGTTATACAGTGGGATGTCTGGGCTGGCCTACAGGCACTGTAACCTCAACTGTTGTCAGTTTGTTGTGGAATTTGATTACCTGAGCGTGAAAGTGGCTTCTCTTGTACCTCATAGAGTGGGGCTCAGGATGAACACAGGAAACACTCCACAGTGGGGATAGTGCCAAAGGTATTAGGCAATAGGATGGATCAAGAGGTTTGCCAGGTGAGGTACCAGGCAACAAAAAGAGACACAACTGGAGCAGCACTGGGTAAGTACTAAGCAGGATTTTAATATGTAACAGCCAGAAATGTAACCAGAGACAAGCCAAAACGCAAAAAGTACTACATAAGATTCATCAAACCAAAAAAGTAGAAACATCAGAACATCAAACACCACAAGTCAGCACAATTTTGGAATGGCAAAAGGGTTAAAGGAGAATTATGGGGAGAGTGAAATACACTCATCCCCATAATTAGAGCCAACGTGTGACACTGAAGCTGTTACACGTCGGCTCTATTGATTGGGAACTGAGTGATCACATACCTCCAGTTGCTGAGTTCCCAGTGTTCTCCCTGCAGAGAGTGGCGACTGTCAGTCACTGCTGCCTCCAGGGATTCCCCCCTCCCCTCTATGTTCTTTCAGCGCTGACTGGAGGAATGGGCGGGGAGGGGGAGGCAGAGCCAGCTGTCAATCAGGCAGCGGGGTGGATCCCAACAATATTGTCGGGATCGATCCCAGCTGCAGCGCGCTGTCAGCATATAGTGGGCACCAGCCCACTATAGGCTGGGTTTTGGGTCACAGGAGGATATAGTATATGTCCCCCTGTGACCCTAATGAGAACTATGGCAAAAAAAGGTTCGGCTATAGTTCTCTTTTAAGTAGGTAAAAGCAAGTCACATAAGGCAATGTAGTAACAAGATAGTGGAAAGATCAATTCAGGAACCCGTGGTCCTAAAACAAGCAAATTGTTAAACACATTTGTAAAGCATTGCTTTGTGCTTTATAAATATTCTTGTTTTTTAAGCAGTGCTATGGCTGTGGTTAGGCTATAGTGCTGCTTTACAGCTGAGCCCATCAGTACCTGTGCTTTGGTGCATTTACAGACACACCATGCTTCATGTGCCTATAAACATAGCCTGAAGCCCCATGGTATGATGAAGGCATGGAGCTCACCCACCCCTAACATAGTGGATATTAGGTTAGTTCTCTGCCTGTTTTGTTTTTATCTAAATAAATGTCCTTTGACCAGACAAAAAGTTTGTCATTAGTTTTTGCTAAATTTGTTGATAGGTAGCTCTTGTTTTTTGTGTGGCTGGAACAGGGTGAAAAAGTTCAAGCTCCAAAGATTTTAGTAGCTGCCAAGGTGGCTTATCATTCATTAATGAGTCTCCGAGAGCTCAGAGCACACTTATTGAGTCATATCATTTGTAGTTGCATCCAGATTGGTTTGCTAGTTTACATTAGACTGGTGTTCATAAATCCCTGGATGCATTCTTATAACAAAAGAAGGCAAACACTCTTAGAGATGTTACTTTTTACCTCTGTAGTCAATGATAACAGATATTGACAAAGCATTACAACACATTTGGCACATGTGTGAACTAAGGTTTCAGAAGACACACCTGAAATGTTGTATTGTCCCTTGTTTGAGGAGAGAAGATTCAATATCACTTTAATTCAATAAGAATTGTTTATTAGTACATTCATAGAATAGCTTATCCCCCACCCCTGGTTATAGCTTGCTATTTTGTCTCATATTATAAAGACAAAAGAGGAGGACCTATTTGCCTTATTGATTCAAGAATGAGCACAATGTGTAACAGTTGAAAGGGTTTTAATCTGTTGAATGTTGTATGTGCCACAGTCAAACTGTGCTAAAAGCTTGCCTGGCAGAATCTTTTAAGGATGATTTATAAAACAGGGAAGAAATGTAAACAGAGGTGTTGCCAATAATATCCATTCAGATTTCAACCACAACACTTTTCTAGTACAGGGTAGAGAATGAAAGCTGATACAACTGGTACTGATAAAATATCCACTCTTGTATGTGATTCAGGGTAAGGCTGGTGAGGGGTAAAGGGGTGCTCTACTGTCACTCTTGTTCATACAGTTGACCGTTAAAAGAGCTCTTCTTTAGTGTCCAACATCTACCTTGCTGTATATGATGCTTTATAAACTACCTGTTATATATAGTAGATTTATTTGTATCACTGGTTGATATCATAAGTAATTTTATCAAGTGTTACTACAGTTCTTCAATTAAGCAATATGACTACTTCATGAGAATAAGGCTGCTGAACCATCTTAGCTAGCTACTATAACCTCTGTTAATTGTAAACATGTTCATTTAAGCTGTTGCCCTGGCTGACTGATTACCTCTATACTGCTGACACCAAACGAGTCAAGTGTATTGGGTGTTTGCTGCTTAACTAAGTTCTTTGAATATGGCATCATCAATGGAGGCACAAAAATCTTTGAGAATGGATGAAGGTTATTATTAAGGTTAACAGACCTCCACCATGTTTCCCAACACAGCAACAACAAACCTCATGGCACAGATAGTTCATAATCTATGCCTGCGTTAGACAGGTGGAAATATAAGTGCCTATACCACACATAACATCATTGGAAAATATCCCTCACCACCTGTTCTGAGGAACCTCAAAACATTTGTAATTTACCCACAGAGACAGCAATAAAAAATCAAAACTGTAATTCTTTAACTGCTATAGAGAAATGTGATATCAGATTGTGGCAGTGCTGTCTGATTGAGATGTCCGGATCTGAAAACCTGCTGAACAAAGCTACTGATTTTTTTTTGTTGGTCAGTAAGATACTTTACACTTCCATATTTCAACAAAATTTTTCCTTCACTGACACTTTCACATCCATTCATGCAGCAATGCAGCTAGAACATAGACACCAGAAAAGTGCAGCTAGAACATAGACATTAGGAAAGTGCAGCTAGAACATAGACATCATTTACCAATGCAGCTAGC
Source organism: Nanorana parkeri (assembly GCF_000935625.1). NCBI lineage: Eukaryota > Metazoa > Chordata > Amphibia > Anura > Dicroglossidae > Nanorana > Nanorana parkeri. The sequence goes on along the minus strand of NW_017306331.1, from coordinate 2,477,850 downwards.
ACATAGATGCCATTTACAAGGCGTCAAAACTGTGCAAACAAAAAATGACCTGCCATGTTGTCAAAAACAAATAGAGAAACAAAAGGAAATACTTTTTAAAAACACCATCCCTCCTGAGTGAAAACATCTCAAAAGAAACCCCAGTTTGACACAACTAATAAGCCGAGCAGCCATTTCTAAATGTACATTAATACAAGCAATGTTTTGGTGAAAACTGTGTCAACAATTGGGGCCATTTCACAGAGTGAAGCAGTGATGTATAATAACCCGGCAAAGCGGCGGATTGAAAACAGAACCTACCCAGTGCAGGAAAAATCTTTTATTTTCCAGCCTGAAGCTGGAGATGAACTCAGTGTCCCATCGGAACTGTCTCACAGGTGGTGCACAACGCCGTATATTAAAAACTCAAAGCTGATCCGCCAAGAGCTGCAACCTAAGGAGAAATAAACTCGCCATCAATTCTTGAAGAACAGCAGGAATATAGTTTAGCAACACATTGCAGTAGACTGAAGGCATAACCAAGAGCACGCCTTTCATCTCAGAGTTGAAGTGAAAACCTGTGTTCTATCAGAGCGACTTTGCAGGTGGTAAGCATTGTGAAAACAAATCAGACATCGCACAGCCCTTTCACAGCACAATCCACTTCGACTAGAATTTCTGTCTGTCAAGCCTGTGTCTGACACTTAAATATCTTTGCTGAACTTTATGTTTGTTCCGTAGTTAAAAAGGCATTCATTCCGAGTATTATGTTGTAAGAGAAAAAACTATATGTTATGGTGTAAAGTCAACTGTAGAAAAAAAACCACTGAATGCAGTAATAAATATTTTTGGCATTACCATTTAGGAACTAGATTTTTAGCTGCAGATATATTTGCAACTGTTTCTGTTGGCCTAATGGTTTGCATTGTTTTTATGGTTGAAGTTGAAAAGTAAAAAACTGCGACTAGGCAGGCTCTTTATTGCAGAAGAAACATGCTATGTATCTTCTGCAATAAAACAAACTTGCCTGTTCACAGTCTTTTTTTTTTTAACAAAGTACACTAAGATGCGCATGAGCTCCATATTTTGATCCCCATACTAATCCGGATTTTTGAAATGTTACTTTTGTGAAAGCTATAGCCTCAGACTCTGACCGTACTATTTGTATAGAGGACTTTATTGCTGTCCCTATTGCTGTGATGGATAGACTGGGTGGTACTTCTAACCAGTCAGTAAAAATTGACCAATACAAATAGTGCAGGCACTAAAAGTAGTCACTTTATCTAAAATTCTACCACAGTGCCTAAAGTGCTCTTCCACCATGTATATGCAAAAACCACACATAAAATAATATATAGTCTTCCACTCAACTTGAAATGTTCTTTCACGGTGCAAATAATACATGCAGTATCTCACAGAAGTGAGTACACCCCTCACATTTTTGCAAATATTTGATTATATCATTTCATGTGACGACACAGAAGAAATTACACTTTGCTACAATGTAAAGTAGTGAGTGTACAGCTTGTATATCAGTGTACATTTGCTGTCCCTTCAAAATAACTCAACACACAGCCATTAATGTCTAAACTGCTGGCAACTAAAGTGAGTACACCCCTGTTTGGCCAACCCATACCTTTCTCTTTCTCGTCCTAGATACTGGTATGCTAGAATTATTATATACCTCCAAAAGTTAGAAGTCAAGTTAAAATTTTTGTCTCAATTATTTGAGGACCATGTGCCTACTTCCTTACTACATACAACTCCAATATGCAGCAAGGCCTACCTATTGTCATTCTCTCTCCCACAACCCTAAAAAGATTTCCTGAAATATGAACTGATTTCCTCCTTTTACTGAACTTTATTATATACCAAAAGTACCAAATTTGAATGTGCCAAACAACGTTGGGTCCCCCTTCTGCCAATGCTGACAAAGTGTAGTTGGAAAGAATACGAGGAGACTACTCTTATCCCAGCTAGAGACAGAGTTGTCCAACTCAAAATGTTTTGACAAACTTACTATGATAAAGGACAATATAATGATAATAAGTGATAATCAGCAGGGATTTATTAAGGACCGTGCTTGCCAGACCAACCTACTAACATTCTATGCGGAGGTGAGTAGAAACTTGGATAGAGGAATGCTAGTGGATGTAGTGTACCTGGATCTTGCAAAAGCTTTTGACACGGTTCCACATAGGCACTTAAAGTACAAATAAGCTCTCATTTGTGGGAAGGTTTTTGCATATATCTACTGCTAGCAAGCAGTAGATATACGCAAAAACATTTTAAAAAAATGTAAGTTACCAAAAAGGTAATTACTTACCTCTGTCTCTGCCGATCGCTCCCATCTGAAGATCTGAAGCATCTCAAGCGGCCGTGCAGGATGATGGGGTGGGCGCATGCACAGTAGAGATGTTAGGCAGGGAGAAGGGGAGAGACACAGTGGAGCTGAATGCACACAGCCGGAAGCATGCACATCGGACAGACACCGTTAGACAGGAAGAGACAGGAGTCTGCACTGGATCAGAGACCGGCACCAGTGCTGGAGAGATTGCTGAATACAAGTGGAAGGAAGAGGATGGATCAAGAGGCATCAATTAAAGTAAGTGCTTAAAGCAGCATGGGGGGAGGAAAATATTTGTGACTTTAATGTCACTTTAATATGCAAGCTATGGGCATAGATGAAATGGTGTGTACATGGATAAAGAACTGGCTCCAGGAACGTGTCCAGAGAGTATTGAAAAATGTTTCTTTTTCTAATTGGTCTAAAGTTGAGAGTGGCGTACCCCAGGATTCTGTGCTAGGCCCCCTACTGTTTAACCTGTTTATTAATTATATTGGGAAAGGTGTTAATAGCCATGTTTCTGTGTTTGCAGATGATACTAAAATTAAGAGAATAATAGACACGAGCATAGACATTATACCATTACAGGGGGACCTGGATAAAATAGGGGTATGGGCAATTACATGGCAGATAAGGTTTAATGTTGCAAAATGTAAAATAATGCATTTTGCGGTTAAAAAAAGGCATGCAGAATACACGTTAGTGGGAACTCCAATAGGGAAGTCAGAAATGGAAAAGGTCTCTTAATGACTGGAACAGACACAGACTCGTATACACACACACTCACAAAGCTTGAACTCGATGGACCTGTGTCTTTATTCAACCGCAAATACTATATAACTATGTAACTATACACCAGCAAAATTGTATGAACTGGGTCTACACACTTAACAATGCTGCTTTAATGGCTGTGTATTACCTCCTTTGGCTCCTTTGTATTTCTCCTGGGCCTTTTGCTACCCTATTTTCAATGCCCACTGACACATATGATGGGACTTATGTTTTACTCCCACTGACACCAGTAGGACCAGATTTTGAACCCACTGATTTGCAATGTAAGGAACACATGTTTACATAGTCCTGACACTTCACTAGTTATGCTGTGCTGTGCATGCAGTCTTTTATTTATTGTATCAACAGTGGCTGGTTGCAAAGTAGTCCCCAACAGATTAATGATGTTCTTCTTTAAGGTAGATTCAGACAAAGTGCTTGCTGTGTGCATATCCTTTGTAGAGAAAAGCATACAGGTGAAACTCGAATAATTAGAATATCGTGCACAGTTCATTTATTTCACTAATGCAACTTAAAAGGTGAAACTAATATATGAGATAGACTCATTACATGCAAAGCAAGATAATTCAAGCCGTGATTTGTCATAATTGTGATGATTATGGCTTACAGCTCATGAAAACCCCAAGAACCCCAAATCCACAACCTCAAAAAAGTAGATTATTACATGCAATCAATAAAACAAGGATTGTACATAGAACAATATCGGACCTCTGAAAAGTACAAGCATGCATATGTACTCAGTACGTGGTTTGGGCCCCTTTTGCAGCACTTACTGCAATTACTTTTGCACGATATTCTAATTATTCGAGTTTCACCTGTATGTAATGGACATTTTTATTTTCAAAACATCTGTAAAAGAAGGCTGTTTACGTCTTGCTGGTTTTTGTAACTTTCATATAATGTTTATGTTATTTAAATATAATTTTTTTTGTATATAACATTAGTTCCGTGGTATTTGAGGTCATCAGTAAAATATAAATACATTTTCCAAGTTGTATCACTACAAGAAGTCATGCAGGGTTGGCAACTCTGACATCCAGCTACCCTCATGCTGCAGCCATATACAAAGTGGATAGAGCTGATGTGGGATCTGGTTTAGTTTACCAATTTAGAATACTGTAAAAGCTTAGTAATTAACATAAACAGTGGAGGTGACAACCATCCCTACCAACATCATTTACAGAGCCTCATTATTATTATTAGTAAGAAAAATATATAGAACTAAATACATGAATGTGGCACAGATTCCTGGTGCACATCTCAATGTTATATGGATTGCAAATATTTTATTTCGTAGTCCCCAGATTGTTAGAAATAGTATTAATTATGGTCCTGTTAAGAAAAACATTCTGGAATCCCAAAAGATAAAAAATGACAAAAAATGTATTTTATTTCCCAAAGTCTGCGTATAAACTCTAATAACTTAATGTTGTCTATGTAGTCCATGTAGTAAACTTCCACATTCTCATAACCAAGTCTGGTTAAGTTGAACACAAATCTTGAATTATATTCCCCAACAGCCCAATCACACCCCTTGCATTGCAAAAGCACACTGTAAAGGCATGTGTTACTGCAATGTATGGAAATGCACGTTTGCAAACCCATACACACCCCAACATGTCTGCTGCTGCACGCACTGCAATGTAGCAAAATGCACATTAGTCTGTGGGTTGCTCAGTGAAAAAAGACAAATAGCACCTATTTTTACTTGCATTGAGGTGCATGGCAGCGTATTGTGGTGTGACTGGGCCCTATAGGCCTTTGCAAGCCCACATACTGCCTTGTAAATTAGCATTGATATCACTTGGCTGTACATAGCCTGTTGTCATGTACCTGAGGGGAGACCACTTGTCCAACACCCCTAGGAGAAGAAACAGGGAGTGTGTGGACACAGAGTAGCAGGAGTGCCGGTGAATTAGATGACACCGCGTGAGTCCAGGAACCTAGGGGATCAGACTGGAACAGGAGACAGAAGCAGGTCGAGGATACAGTCCGAGGTCAAACCAGCCGAGCAGCGAAGAACAGAATCAAGAACCAGGAGAGGTGTCAGAGTCACAGGCCGAGGTCAAGAGCAGCGAATCAGCGAGGTAGAAAGCAGGGGGCAAATCCAGTAAACAGGTCAAAGTCACAGTGGCAGGCAATGTAGAGCAGGTCAGGTGCACGAATCAAGCAGGCAGGTCAGATCACAGGAAACGAACAAGCTGAAGATCTTCCAGTAACTTGTGTAGACTACATGCTTGTTTATATAGGCCATTAGGCTGTTAGTGCACGTCCTATGCAACTTCCTGTACACCAACCCGTTGCTCTGTGCGCACATCCGTACATGTTTCTGCACGCATTCCGCATCGCACACATCTGCGCACGCCTTCGCACTAATGCATGTTTGCCAGTGGTTCTAAATACAGGATTATGCACAACCATCTGAGTACATACATATTGGGCTTTTCTTACACCTATGCAGATAGCAGAGTTGTGAGAGGGACCCAGCAGGTTCTCTGACTACAGGCTATGTGCAGAAAACTACAGGGGGGCAGATAAAGACCAGTTTCCCTGCACAAGGAGAAAAAGCAGCACTTATCATTCTTTATTACAAGAAACTCCTAAACATAGACAAAGTACAATAAGTTGTTTAATGCTGAATTACTGCCCAGTAATTTTTTTAGCCTAGACTTTACATCCAGCGTCTTAAATGTAAGGCCCATTCCCAGGTGCACTAGCATGGTAAGAATTATATCCATTTCCTTGCAGATCTATGTGGAAAAAGGTCATCTTGGCCATTGGTAACCCAATATGGAATGCATAATGCCCCTCGCATGAGGTCCAAAGGACCTTCACCCTTCCTGCTGGGCCTTCACTGAATACCAACACCTTCCATGTTCTGCTCCCCAGTGATTTATTTGCTCTCTTTTCTGCTTTCCAACTGAGGTGTTTTGAACAAGACAGGAATGATCTGCCCTATTAGGCCAAAACTGTGATAGGACCCAGATAGAGACCAGATTCGTCCTGCCATTCTAAAAATAAGTACATTGATCAAGTTGATTTTGGTATTTACCTTATCAGCAATGCAGAAAATCATATTATACTCCATGCAAAACGTGTGCATCTATAGTCGAAGAATAGTAGAAAGATTAAATGACAAAAATAGCCCTGATCTAGGCAAGTCCTAATGCAAGGTCTGCTTAAAGGAGAACTATGAGGTGAGTGCTTTTCACTCACCTCATAGTTCTAGCCGACCTGTGACAATGAGACTGTCACAGGTCGGCTTAGTAGATCGGGAGGTGAGCGAACACATACCGGCGCTCGCTCACCTCTCGATCCTGTCACGGCTCTCTGCCATGACAGGGGAGGGGCTGAAGCGGTTGTGGCATCTCTTTGGGTCACGTGGGGGGACAATCAGAGCATCCCAGGTTGCTAAGTGCTGGACGGAGAGATATTTAAGGGCCATACACATCTCCCCTTCTGGCTCTTAGTAATTCTGGATTTTCTTGGCAACCAGTGACGCCAATGGTTTTTTAGGTGCTGAACAAGACTCTCTGGCTGGAGTCCCGTCCAGTTTCTGGCAACCAGTGACATCAGTAAGCTGGGGGGGACGCCGGCCAGGGCTGGTGCTGCACCATAAGGATGTCGGCCAGAGCACCATTAGCGTGCACCACCAGCACATCCTAGTGTGTGTCTGCACCAAATCTATAGAAAGAATGGCTTTGAATAAATTACTGCCGTGTGAGAATACACGGAGCAGTAAAAGATTGAGGAATCAAATTTCTGGATAGCTGTAATTTATGATGATCCCCTCAATGAGGGTGAAGAATAACATGAAAACCTGAAAGTTGGTTTGATATGTCATACACAGGGTCACAGGGTTTATTCATATACAGATGGTCAGTGACTGATAGAAAAACACTTGCTACCTTTTAAAATATTACTCTTATTTTTGGTTAAATCCGCTCTCTACTGTCCGTAACTCTAAGCTTGAGTTATGAGCTAGACGCTATGGCTTCAATCCCCAGAGTGTTTAAGAGATGGGCACAGAAATCACTTCTTCCACAGATTGAAATGGATGCAGCTTTTCAACAGTTCAATTCTGATCTGCTCAATACAATTTTTGTAGTGGATTCAATCTTCCCTAATGGGTTTTTGCTGAGACACTCTGCCCAAGATTTTCTCTGCTATAATGCCAAGCACTATTTCTCCCTTTGTTTAATTATATTTATTGTCTGGTGACCCTGTACATCCAAAAAATTGGGCTTTCTTAGCACTCACTTCCAAATTCAGATGTGAGGGCACGTAACCTAAAGGTGCCAAAAATACAGCTATAGCAATACAGTATATGTCCTGAAGCCTGTAGAAGCAAAGTATGTAGCAATTCGGGAGTCTATATAATTAAAAAAACACTTATTTCTTATACATGAACAGTATTGGCTTATAATTAGACTATTTTTACTTTGTATTCATTCTTACATACAGTATTTCAAAACAATTTGTAAATAGGTAGCAGATAGAACATTTAATTTTCTCAATGCTGGTAGATGCACTGACTTTTATGTATAAAGAAAAACTCTACAATTTGTGCATGCTCTTTCGGTTATCACATAAATGTTTTTGTTTTTAATTTCCTTTTAAGAAGACTTTCTGAAAAATAATTTATTTTTGTTGTTCCCAAAAGTCAATCATTCTTAATAAATTGTACCCCGTCCAGTGTAGCCCCTGTTGCCTCCATTCTTGAGGATGCACTACTTATTCTTTACTAAATCGTCCTGGAAAGTTGTTGTCTTATCAGGAATCTTGCTCCAGGCATGACTCCCGTCTGCACCTGACATCACCAAAAATGGATCAGTTAAGCTGCATATACTGTACACCTTCAAAGTTCAGTTGGTAAGCTACAAACTCTCTTATGGTGCCGTGTATTACTGCTAAGGCAAATAGCAGTGTGACAGTCTAGCTGAGCAGGTAGTGTGTTTACAGCTCCATTGGCCTGATGATATTCAATGACTGGCCTAATGAGACTTATAGGCGTGTGTAATACCTGACCCCCTGCAGCACGCTGTGGTTTGTCTGGGTGGCATGTTCTGTAGTGATGTAAGAGTTGGAGAAAGGAACAATGCGTGGGGAGCAGGTATTCCACACACCCAATCCCTGCAGAGGCCAGCAGAGTTTTTACATACTAAAGGGTAAGTATACAGCATCTTATTTTACAGGCTGGTTTTAGTTTATTTTCAACTCATAGTGACCATCCCTTCCTGGTCGGTGTAACTCGGGGCGTTGCAGGAGTGTGCTCTTTTTCTGCATACTTTGTGCTAAAAGGTGTCCCTCTTTGTCATCCCACAAAGTTAGAGAGCATGAATGTATGTATTTTTGTTAGCAAAAAAAAAAAAATGCAATCCTGTTTTACTCACATTGCTCTGCAAAGTACGAAGTATCCTTTTGTGAGAGTTTAATTCCACTTTGCGATCTGGAATTGGGTTGTACCATTTGTCATTTGTGTGCTGTTGCATATATACACAAAACATGAGACTACAGTATATGTTGCATATGTACACCAATCATCCACCAATATCCACTAATGTATGAACTTTAAAACACATGTAGCTAGTGAAGTCAGAACCAAAGCAGAACTCTTTATTGCATGGTATTGAAGCCATTAGGTTAACACAACAGCTAGTCAACAAGTCTATTTTAGGAGAAGAGATCAACAATGGCAGGCTTAGAGATGTAACATTTCCAGAACTTTTAAAGCCATGAGAAAAAAAAACCTTTTTTCCAGAAAAAAATGGAAATGTTTGGAAAAATTGGAAAAAAATCCAGTGTGGAGTATTTTTACAAGTAATTTTGTTACACTAGGAATGTGAAATGCAGTGTATATAAAAGTATTATGCTTGAAATAAAAGTACAGCTTTATAACATGTTATTTTATATTCTGCTCTTAGCAGAAGTTGCACTGTGGAAATGTTTCCAAACTGTAGATGTTGGTCTCACCATTTTACTGAGAGAAGAAAAAAATCTATTTACTGAGCAGACTCTAGGTAAACATTATACTGCAATGGTGAAGAACATTATTAGGAATAATTTAAAGGTTATTAAAGATAAACTAATTTGTCAGACAAAAGTACCCTCTTAAGTGTCAATTAAGGCCTAAGAGGACAGAAACTATCATCCATCATCATACCAACAATCACCCAACTGTAGGAGGTAGCAAATAGAGCCCACAAGCTAAATAAACTGGAGCCTTTCCTCTGCAGTGCCCCTAGTGGCAGAAATGCATATTTTTTTTGAGTTTGAGAACTGCTTTGAGAAGTACAGTGTTACTTGAATTGTATTCCAGGATTTGCTTGTCTTCATCTAAGACATTGTGCAATCATTTAAGACTTTACATAAAGTTTTCAGAAATCTTTCATGAAGGTCTTCATGTTATATATTTTGAATACCATGTCAAAGATATATTATTCATCATTGTAAAAGAACATATTCCACACTCCTTTTCTTATTATTTCAGTTTTTCCGCATAAAAAAACAAAAAAGGCTTGGGAAAAAGATTTTTTCCCCCCAGTTTTTCTCTGTTCTTTTTCCAGCCCTTCCCATCTCTAGGCAGGCTCCATATTTCTCATAGGACAGTTTTTCTCCAAATAAAGGACATTTTTTTAAAAACTGATTGGCTACAGTCTCGTAAATATTTATATTTAAAATAAGCCCAATCACCTAGCTTAGGTGGAATGTGTCTTTCACAACAGCTTACTGTCTGAATGCCACCATTTAAGAGTGTGTTTTGTAGTATCCTAATTTTAAAGCTATTTGCGCAACAACTTGCTACTAGTATATTTATTTATGTATATTTCCTCCTTTATCCTTCCAGGGAAAAGCAATGGTATTTGCTCCTCAGAGAGGGAACACTTTAAACCAGTTCTGCAATCTAGCAGAGGCGGCTGGCTTTTCTATCCAAAGACATGAAAATTACGATGAGCATATTTCCAACTTCCACTCCAAGGTTGGTTCTCTGCTTGCGACAGATAATACTTTAATCCACATTGCATTTTGAAGAGATCATGGTCTTTTTGGCAGGTAACAAACGTTTGATTAAAGCCGTCCTAAGGTGTGCTGCTACTCAAGCGCTATTTTTATATGTGATTAGTTTTTGGTGTTAAACCATCCTTTATCTCCGGACGTCTAGCAGCTTTTAACCGAAGGATCTTCTATTGGAGTTACCATAGTGAAGAAAAAAAAAAGTCATCTTGCATTATTTGTAGGAGGTATTGTGTAAGGCACATATAAGCCGCGAATCAACAAGCTTGTAAAATGACTATAAACAAATGTTAGGCTAATCTAGCGGCAGTATGTGTTGAAACAAACAGAAGGGCGATGTCTAATTGTGTTATATCATAACTTAAATCCTTATCGCGGCAAGCATTATGGCTGGGTTAGTTGGCAGATTCGAACTGCTAAATCTCAAACAGCATTTCACAGCTGTGAGGTTAGATGTCAGATTGAGGAGCCACAAGATTTAGGTCAAAAGCACTTATCTGTGATTTCTAAGCTTGCTTACATAAAGCCCCTGCTATCAGTACTCTTCTCATCATTATATATAGGTATATAACACAGACAGGCATGTTACTGAGGTAAAATCAGAAGCTTAACATATATATAGGTAAAATATATCATGCAAATAGAGCTTAGTGTTTTTGTATTAAATAGATGTTTGTTAGATGTTTATAAAATATAAATGGATGCTGTTTTTGCATTCACTTATATGGCACTAGCAAACTCGGCAGTGCTTTACAGACACCATGGACTACTCACATCTCTCTGTTCCTTCCAAAGAGCTTACTGTATAATGTGCACTTTACACCGATACAAGGAAAATGTTGGCCATCCTAGAAGATACAGGTGCTTCATTGTGGCCCCTGATATCACTATAGGGCTGCATATAATATTCAGCATATGCAATGTTACAGAACACCTTCAGAGACTCGTAGACATATTACAGAAGTCTGTTAGAGACTGTGGACATGCTACAGGATACTGTCTGAAATTGGGGACCAGTTATATGAAACTGAAGGTATGTTGCACACACCTCTGCACTCTGTACATTATACAGTCATGACCCGTGAACTCTGTACATAAGATACTCTTGACCCCTGCACACTGTACATTACACACTTCTGACCCCAGGACTCTGTACATGTGTATGACTATTGGGCATGCATGGTGTGGGTAAGACAATTGGGAGGACACATTACAGAAGAGGGGGGGTGGGTGACCTTGCCCTGGTGCTGAGTACAGTGCAGAATTTCTGGCATTGCATGTATTGTTGTACAGTTCAGCAGCTCTGGCATTGTGAGTACTGTAGTACTGTGTAGCGGTTCTAGCAGTGTGAGTACTGTAGTACTGTGGAGCAGTTGTCATGCATGTGTAGTGCTACAGAGCACTCTATGCTGGGACCTTCCAATGGTCCTAACATAGAGTGAGGGGAAGTGTAAATTAGTTTTTATTAAGCCACTTGATGCAGAGCCATAGGAGTCCAAGAATGTTTGATACTTTTCAAGTTCATAAGCTGTCCAGTCCAGGTATGCACCTAAGCATGGAAAACACTGAATACTGGATGCGGGGGTCGGATTGTCACACAATAAGGGCCAAGGAGCTGCACGAGACCCTTCGGGCCACAGGTTGGGCACCAAGGTTCTAGAGCCAAATTAGCTTAAAGCCAGTAACCTGCCTGTATGTTATAAGAGTACAATCCCTTATCACTTAGTAATGTCTGTTAGAGTTTCTGCGGGTATGTTTTTTCCTTTGCAGTTGGTCTTGGGGGGGGCTCTCAGCACTAAAGCACTAGTTAGAATAGATACCCAAAAGGGTCCATTAATAACAGAGGGTGGATATCGCCTATGCCTTTCTGCACACTGTGGCCCATTTTATGGCACATTCATAAACTGTGGGCAGCGGTATGGATCCTGCAGTGCCCCACTGAGTTCTCTTTTCTTAATGTAACAGAGAGAGCTCCTTGAGTAAAGGAGATCTGTTCACATGACATGACCAGGCTCTCCTTCTGGCTTCCTTTTTTATCTTGCCATTCATATTTATTGTGCCGTGCAGGCTGTGGGCTCCCAAAGCCAGGGGAGTGCAGTGCACATTTCTAAAGCGCAAAGCTGTGATTTATAAATGTACGGCCACAGTACTGCTGTTTTTTTTTTTTAAGTGCTCCTAATGTCTGGTCTGACCTATCTCTAATTGTTAAGTTGACTCTAATGCTTAGTCCTCTCCTGCCCAAATCTTTACTTCTTACCCACCAAATAAATCCCTAACTTTTATCCTCCCCATTTAATATAACATTTAACTTGACCATAACCGTTACCCTTTGTCACACTTTCCCAAGATCCAGCGCCAGGTCTCCTCTCCGCCACATTCAATTGGGAAACAGAGGCTTTAAAATCTGAAGCAACACCGGCCTCTGCGTTCGGCTAATCTGAGCCCCATGCTGCCAAAGTCTTATTTGCATCCTTGTGCCCAGCTTCAATCTCCCCAAGCCTCCTGCGTGCCACTGTGCTCTTCAGAGTCCTGGTGGTTCTTCCATGCCTGCCTCCAGTCCGCTGTTTGTTCAACCGTGCCTCCTCAACTGTGCCTCCTCAGCTGTTTACAGAACCTTTGACCCCACTTGGTCTCTGTGTGCTCCAAGACTGCATCCAAAAGCATTTTGTGACATCGAATGACCTCAGTGCAACCTTTTACGCCCCGTAACTGCAGTTCATTCCAGGGAATCTAGTGTCCCCAGTCCCAGTGTGCCCCTGTGCACATAGGTGACTTCAGTACACCCCAGATTATTCACTTTCTTCTTGTTACCCTAGTGTGCCCCATGTCTCCAATGCACCCCAGAGCATGCAGTATTATCTACTGACCACAGTGTGTCACTATGCGCCCCTATACTCCTGTGCACCAGAGGGCATCTAATGACCCCAGTGTGCCCCTGTGCATCCCGTGTCTCCATTGTATCCTAGAGCATCCACTGTCATCTGCCCCATGATTCCTATGGACCCCTATGCTAACTAGTGACTCTTAGTGCCTCCTGTGCACCTCCATGATACCTGAGTCTCAAGGCAGTTGTCAAGCCTCCTATCTCCTATCTTTTTCTCAGTGGAATCGGACCCCTTTCCATGACACCCATAAACGTTATTCTATCACTTAACTGCTAAATCTTCTAACAGTTAATCTTGGCACTCAACCACTTTAATTGTATTGTGACACATAAAGCTTAAAGTCAATGAAAGCTAACAGTCCTGTGTGTAACTTCCCACTCATAAGAACTTATTCACTTTGGGGAATTCTTCAAATGAGTTGTGGCATTTATCTCCAGTTTGCTCTGCTTTCTTCTTGAAGTCTTTCTGCTATCCCGTTTTCTTGCATGAATAAAGCTAAAGCTGGCCATACACTGTTCTATTATTTTGTTCAACTTGTGGGCTGAAGGAAAAAAATAAGACAGATTCCTCCATGAATGCTTGTGAGCGCTGATCGAGCAATCTCCCGCTGTCTTCATTGTATTTTGACAGTAGCCACCGGCCGCTGTCAGACTACCCGAACAGAGCCAGCAGTTCATTGGCTGCTGGCTCTGTTCATTCAAAGATTTTCCGACTGGCTCCTTCCTTTGATCAGTTGAAATTCGCACAGTGTATGGCCACCTTAAGGCTAATTTATTCAAAGCAACAGGTCACTCCCTGTATTTACTACTTTTGTAAAACGTTTACACCTGCTATCGCTTTGGAGTTGCAGTATTTCAGTGCAGTGGTTCTCAACCTATATCAGTCATCATGCCCTTTAAAAGTATGCTTAATTTTAGGGCACCCCAGTCTAAAATGTAACAAAAAGTAAATACAGCCCAAACCTTTATCCTAGATAGTGGACTGGTCTGGATTTTAAGGGTGAACCCCACACACAAAGACAATGTGGGGTTCCCTCCTTTTACAATAGAGCCTCCCTCCATTTCACATTAGGAGCTCCTTTAACATAGGTGTCCCCCCATAACTTGAGGATCCTCCTTTCACATCAACCCACCTTTACATCTGAGTCCACTCCTTCACATTAGATTCCCCCCTTTCACATCAGGGGCCCCCTCTTTCACATCAGAGTCATCCGCACTTTTCACATTAGATGTCCTCCTTCAGCAGTCACCTACACAGACATCAAAATGCATGACGCTGTGCAAAAAATATAAGAGCACCCCCTACGCCAGGCGAAAGCCCATTTGATAAAACTGTAGAGGTTGAATTGAAAAATAACTGGCCAGCAATCACTGCAGTTAATGATTCACAGCTCATCCTATAATAGAAGGGTTGCTGAGATGTGTATGCTTGTCTGAAGGTGTATCAGACATGTGTTTCTTCAGTTTCTCAAAGAGAAGCCATAGGATTCTCCTAATATCCACTTAAAAATGAGATACAGTGCTTATTTTCCTGCCCCCTCTCATTGCTGTCTGGAAGTTTGAAGGAGCATGTGTCTGGCTATCTGAGTGACAGGTCCACTTTAAACTCAACACATTTCGAGTAGGTATTATAAGAATATTGTAAAGCAGGTTTCACTGTGCCGTTTTATACATGCAAACAAAACATCCCATTGATTTGCTCTTATTTTTTGCTTAAGAGAGGCTTATATTTATCTTCTATTTTACAAGCTCTACATAAGATATGAACATTGTACATTTGCCCCTGCTGGCTGTAGTAATGACAATCTGCAGCGTATTCAAACCTTTCCAACACCTAAGGGGGTTATTCACTGAAATGTACCAGCCGTAAGCAGTTCATAGGAGCCTTTCAAGTTAATGGCCGTTAACAATTGCTAATAGCTACTGCAGTTCATTGAATAACCAACCACAGGCCTCTGGTGTGGATAGAAATGTAGATTTGTATGCTGTTTAAATTCGGCATGTATTAAATGTATCTATCTAAGGTTTTATTTTTTTTAACTTTCTTATCCAATAGGAAAGTCTTTTGGCTGTAATTTGCATATGGCAGCAGTTCAGCACAGGATACAATTATTGGATAGGGAAAACAATTGATTTCTGGAAACAAGCACTTGGCAATGATGTCCTTGATAATTTGATTTTCTATGTTGTCATTAGTTCATAAAGCCAAATGCCAATACACAAATATCAATAGGGCCTCTTGTTCTAAGTGCATGTCTACAAGTTATTGTATGCAGTATCCAGAAGTTGTCAGATATTATCACTACAATAACAGAGCTCTTTATTGTAGCAGTAGAATCTTTATTATTATTAGTTTTAAAGTGTATGTCTGGGAAAAATAAAAGAAAGCAATATATAGTACATCTCTACAATACATACACATTTGACCAATTTTGTCCTAACACAGATTCTAATTGATCCTGCCAGGAATCCAGCGAGCTTCTAATGTGCTGTTGTCAACAACAGCTGTCTTGTGCACTGAAATCCAAAGCAGTCTTGTCAGCTCTACCTAGTTCTACTCTCATGGACTAGAGAACACCTGCCCTTCATGTTATAGAGATGAGGTGAGATAGAGGTGAAATGTATGCCGGTGTAGGTGAACTGGGCAGGGCTGACAGTACTGCTTGGGGTTACAGTGCAGCAGCGGCACTGT
Organism: Nanorana parkeri; assembly: GCF_000935625.1. Taxonomy (NCBI): domain Eukaryota; kingdom Metazoa; phylum Chordata; class Amphibia; order Anura; family Dicroglossidae; genus Nanorana; species Nanorana parkeri. The sequence goes on along the minus strand of NW_017306331.1, from coordinate 2,462,142 downwards.
GTTCTCAGCTGAAACTGTTCGGTAGGGGGTCACTGGATTTCTGTCAGGATCAACAGGTATTTTCCTGTAGTCTAAGAATGCAGTGTTTCTTAAAGCGGACCTTTACACTCAAAAATCTAATTCTACCAATGCATTCCTCTATGTATGATGATTAATAATAACATAGACAGGTGTAAAATACTTACACTTGCAGAGCATTCACTTACTGCTTTAAAAGTGCAAATGACTTCAGTTTGCCAAAGCAATGTACACTGGGATTGCCTTGTCATCAGCAGGGCATTGCTGGGAAATCTCATCTGTAATCTCACGAGATCTCAGGGAAAGGCATTTTCCTACCCTGAGATGATGTGCATGGTCACATGTCCTAGTCACATGTGTCAGTGATCCAGGAAGTAGAAGGAGATCTAGTAATCTGCACTTAGCAAACATGGCCACTGCCAGAAGACTGAGATGGAAAAGAGAAATAAGGAATGCAAAGAATACAAAGTCTGCAATTATCTAGAAGTATGTGTTTGTAGATTGTCATTACTAAACATTTCTAAAGGTTTATTTGTTGTTATTTTAAAGATATGGGTAAAGGTCGGCTTTATTCTTGGCACTAGGGTGCGCACCCAGTTCCTGTGTGGTTAATGCAACAATAATTAAAGGATGGCGGCGGCATTCCAAAAACAGGCATGATTCTCTAACACATAATTTTCTGTAGCTGCGGCATTTTGAAAACATGAGGAATTTATGTATATTAGACTGCAAGCTCTCACAGGCAGGGTCTTCTTAAAGTATGATTAAACCCTCGCTTTTTTTGCATAAATCTACTGCTAGCAACTGCTTAAAAAAAAAGTTTAAAAAAAAAGTAATTTTTTTAAATTATGTCTTCACATACACTTCACTGGCTTTTATTGCACCAAACATTCTGAGTACATGGAACCATGTATATCAGTCCCATCACCAAAGGAGCTTACAGTCCAGTGTCCCTGGCACAGTTGTAAAGACACAAACACGATCAAGCACCAGTGACATAAAATTAACTTATTGGTATGTTTTAGGTTATGGTTGGAAACTGGATCAATTGGAGGAAACTTGCATTAGCTTAAATTGGTTTCTCCATTATGGTGTTTTCTGAGACAGTCTATACATGTGCAGTGCACACAGAAGACTATGAGATCTTTACATCTTTGAAGAAAAAACAAAACACAGCATTCTGTGCCTGTCCTATGACTCATATAACATGTAGGCCTTTTGTACAAAAAAAAAGGGTTACTCCCATTTTTTTATGGAAGGGATCAGTTTTCAATCATATATTCAGATCTTGAAATGGATTTTATTGAGTGCATCCAGAATGTATCTGTTTACACAGTTCAGACAAATAACACAAGACATTAGAGTGGATATTGAACCATTTATAGTCCTTGCTCCATAGAAATGTTTCCTAGAAACCGGTTAATCTTCTAAAATGTTTTTGGTGTGTGGAATCCAGAGTAATGGGAGGAAACCTACAAAATCACAGAAGGAAAATACAGATATCATGCCAACTGTATCCCCAGTAGGTAGTAAACCCAGTACCACAACACCTCCAAGCAAGAGCGCTAAAAATTTAGCCATGATGCAGCCTGATTGCTCAGAAACTAATGATCATATGGACAGGAGATCCATCTTTTACCTAGTATGGATTTCCATGGTCCCTCCCTTAGCACTTTAGTGCATTTCTCAGACCCCTACATCAATACTATGTCCTTTTTTGACATAGGGGTTGATGGGAGGAACCACAGACTTCACAGGGAAACCGAGCATTCAACACACCCATAAGTGTGTTGGAATCTAAAGATCTTTCAGCCAGTGGAGCTTGTTAAGACAGCAAAGATCGGTGACGTGGTTGGCAGAAGGGGTAAATATTTTTTATTTTCAGGGATGGCATGCCTTTGATTAATCTCGAAGGCATGCATTTTATTGTAAGTGACAGTCACTTAAAGCCTTTATTCACATATGAGTCAATGCAATGTACAATTATGTCAATAAAGCTTACTGATACTGAATGTGATTCAAAGATTTTGCAATCAGAGAACAATATAGAATAAAATATTACAGACAGGCTGCATTATAGATCAAGGTATTAAGTGTTCGTAATATGATCTCATTTTGTAGCATTGTTTACTGCTATGTTGTGTTTGAAACGAGACTTGTTTTTTCCGTATTTGTTTGTCTGTCCAGGATACTGTAAGATGCTAATTGGAAAGTGTCATAATGGAAGCTACAATGGCTTTGGGTCTTTTTTTTTATTGTTGATCAGCTTTTCAACATTTGTTTTTATATTTGCTTTTTATTGTCTGTATGCAGTCTTGTAAAACACTGTATAAAACTGTGTGTTACATAAAAACCTTTAACACATGACAAAGAATTCCTAGAACATTAAGGCCCCTTTCACACAGTAGGACCCATTGGGTACACCTGTCAGTTTTTCAAGCGGACCTGATCAGTTGCCCAATATACGTCTATGGGCAGCTGTCTGTAAACTGACAGGCATCAGTTTACACCTGGTTACCCCTGCCTGGAAAAAAATCAGAGATCTGTTTCGCTGGACCTGATCATGCTGAATCCAGGGGTAATCTGATCTGTAAACATTCCTTTACATCCGATTCCCCTTGGACTGTCATGGGGTCCAGCAATTTCAGTTGCGATGAAGGAAAAAACACAGTGGTGACATCCGCTCCGTACTGCTCTGATCACGGATCCTCTCCTGATTTGCCTGTGTGAAAGGGGCCTATAGGTTAGCTAAAGAGACAGCATAGCAGATGCAGCTTGCTTTGGCAATTGTTTTATTTTATTGACACTGCCGACTGAGCTGTTAAATACGGAATTAGATATTGCAGTGATTTATTCACTGGTATGTGCAAATTTCAGCTTGAACAATAAAGCCCAACTAATGCAAAAATGGATGGAGAAAGGATTAGAACCAGAGTCTCTATGATTTAAGCCTTCCTGATCTTCCTGATGAAACAGGTCAGAGCCTGTGGGTCTTGTCATGCTTGTAACATTGTAGATTCCTGGGAATAAACTTTTGTACATCGAGGTCCCGGCTGTTGAGTGCTGCTTTATATACATTGGATTGCTGGTGACGGTCATGGCATGCCTATCGGCCGCCACATGGCATTTTGTATGGGACTGATGAGTTTGGGCATACAAATGGAAGCAGTGTCTTTTTCACAAACTTTTTAAAAGAAAAGGTATGGTTGAAGTCTTGGGGATTTAAGTCACGTTGTTCTTTTTTTAGGTGTACTTTTGGAAGCTTCACTTTGAACCAGTCATTCATTACTATCTGCAATGTATGCAATACAATGCCTCCTATATGTTATATTATGCATTAAATCAAGATTTAAACATGTTTCACCCTCACCTACATCTATAATTTCCTTAACCTCCTAATTATTGTGTAGTCACCTTTGTTTCTCTTTGACCTGTAGCTATCGCAGTGTTACTGTGATTTCTATGTGAAGTTGTGGCCTTGTAGGTCACAATGTATTCAATCATAATTACCATAATTATTATACTTTACACATTGTTAGTGGTTAAATGGGAAAAGAGCCTTGTAAGTTGCAGCAGAGCCTGCCTGCAGAGACAGCGATAGAGAAAGAGCGATAACTATTCATGGCAGAAGCTTCCATAGATGACTAGATCTTATATCGTGTATTGAGCCTTTTCATTTGATCTAGGGTGTACTCTGCACAAATGATTAATTAGTCATCTCCCAGAACAAAAGTCTGCACAGTTTTGGCACATAAAATAAAGAAATAAATAAAATAAAGAAACCTCATGTTTCTATCAGTCGTGCATATCTACATAGTACTAATTGAATGGATCTATTAATTAGCTTTCATGCAGTTACAAAAGATAATAAATGTAAGGCAAAGAAATCTTCTAATCCCTTTTCTTTTTAGAAATATACTGTACGTCTGAAAAGATGGATCTGTATGTTCCTGATCATCAGTTATATTTGGGTGTTCAAGTTCAAGATAACTCGCTGGCGCTCTTGTTCCTTCTTGTATTGTTTCAGAATGAGACTATTATGTTCAAGTCTCTTAAAGGAACAGTTGTCTCAAATGATAGATTTCCCAAAAGGGAAACTGTCTATTTACAGTTTGTTTTGGTTATCTATATGAATGAGATCAGCTTAATGTAATACATTTTATCAATGTCAACCCACCCAAAACTCATACTTGAATGTTTGGAAATGGCGAAGAGTTATTATGTATCTAGATCAAATAAAAAACATGTTCAGTACAACTGGAATACATTCAATTCTGAAATCCAGCATGCTCCTAACTTTCTGTACTACAATCCTAACCAACATTGTCAGCCCTGCCTGCTGGACTACAGAGCTCATTTAAAGTTACACAAAAGCCTGTGTTTTTTCCCCCCTAATCCTGGTGTAAAGACTTATGTGATGCTTTTTGAAGTGTACATTATGATTACATATTATTACATAGTATTTATATAGCGCCAACAGTTTGTGCAGCGCTTTACAATATAAGGAAGACATTACAATACAATTCAAGACAAGATGGTAAGGAGTGCTCTGCCCCTGAGGGCTTACAATCTAAAAGAGGAGGGAGAAATGATAAATGAGGAGGTAGCTGTGAGGGGATGAAATATTTGAAAATGTGATGGTTCAGTGGTTAGGTTGAGGTGGGATAGGCTTCCCTGAAGAGAGGAGTCTTTAGGGAACACCTAAAGACAGTCAAGGTGGGAGATAGACGGACAGGTTGGGGTAAAGAGTTCCAGAGGATGGGAGAGACTCTAGAGAAGTCCTGGAGGCGAGTATGGGAGGAGTTGACTAGGGAGCTGGAAAGAAGGAGGGCTAGGGAAGAGCGGAGTGGACGCTTAGGGTGATATTTTGAGACAAGGTCTGAGATATATCCGGGGGCAGAGTTGTGGATGGCTTTATAAGTGACTGTTAATATTTTGAATTTTATCCTCTGGGCGAGTGGAAGCCAGTGTAGTGATTGACAGAGGGGGGTTGCAGACAATATTACATCTTCTTCCTTCTAGCCGTATCAAGCCGTCCCTTCAGTGCTGGTGCCACTGTCCTATTTTCTGGTGTCTCCTTCTTTTTACAGTGTCCCACAGAGACACCCCTGCGTGCGCGCTCCCCGCGTGCGTCCATTGCCTAGCACTGTAAGATACTCCTCGTCCCCTTCCTGTAACCTCAACTGTACATGTACCTCTGCTCCCCGTACACATGCTGCTCTACCCGGAAGTTCGGGAATGCTGAGCTCTGTGGCCAGGACTGAGCAGCAAAGAGAAGGTGAGTATTGTAATTGCTTGCCTACGCTATGCCATTCGCGTATATTAGGCCATGCTACACTGCTTACTAACAGTGAATTAAGCTAAAAAAAGTTTAGTGCCACTTTAACCTCATCCTTCTCTGTCCTTCTCCACATGCTATATTGATTTCTTTACCAGCAAAACAATGCTGTTGCCTTAACTCCTAAAACCCTGCCTACACACTGTGTGTAGGGAACGGACTCTTGGTAGATGTAATTCTGGGGGATTTACCTACGAGAATAGGAACTGACCTAAGGGACCCTTCTGATCCCTCCTCCCATCAACTGCCCCTGCAAAAATGTTACGAGCCTGGTGATGATGCCATAGGGAGTAATAAAGCAGATTCTCTCTACAGGAACAAGATAAAAGACAAAATAATGTAGGGGCATGTTCTAGAGAGAGAGAGGTTTGGGAATACATTTGGGTAATGCTTGTTCATATCCTTTAACCCAACCTAATATCTTAATCTCCAAGGACTGAGGTTGTAACATAATTGTGCTTTAGTTCCTAGGTCTGCACTGCTGTTGTGGTTTGTAAATATATTGGTACATTCTAGCAGCTATGGTTCCAATACACGCTCTGCTTGGTAGTGCTGCACGAAAACCCTGACATCTTTTCTATAATAGGGCAAATCTGTGTCTAACCTGATTAAATTCTACAACATCTTTATTATCAGGTAAACTCTCAACACTCTTTTAAAGTAGAACTTTTGGCAGGTAATGGTCATTTCAGTATTTACACATTGTTTACAAGCAGTATATGAGCCAGTTTGAAACCAGCCCTGAACAACCTTCCTGTATCTCTTGTGAAATGTATGATTGATTGTGCCACAGTGTCTGCAGCTATAGAGGTCAGTGAGGGCTTGTTTTGCAGCTTTTTTTACTGGTTATTACTGTTTAATATTATGAATATGTAATTATTTGAATGTCCAAAGGCTGGCCGCAGTTCTACTTTAAAGTGGTACTAGCATCAGATACATTTTTTTCATGTTAAAATACAACTAAAGGCTCCTGTATTACAGTTTAAAAAACAGTCAAATTCAATTACTATGCGATAAACATTTCTAATAAAGTAGACAAAAACTACCTTTCCTGACAAAGCCAATTCCTCCTTTATTTGTGTCTCATCTGCTTCCCTTCCCAGACACTGCAGCTCACAGTGGAAGGATTTCAGAAGTAGTCAGATTTCAGAGGCAGCGCTTGAAATCTAGAAAGCAGTGGGAAGGACTAGGTTTGGCCAAATGCTAATTGACAAGCTACACAAGTGGGAATAAGTAACAATTCTCATAGCCATGCTCCCTGCAACATTCTTTCATCCTACTGTAGTGCAAGCAGGCACCATCTACATAAAAGTGGCAACTCTGCTCTGAATACAGGAGCAGTGCAGCATAATTGCCACACCATCACAGGAAGCTGCATTAGGTGGATGCAGGGGGGTAAATACAAAGCATGGGGCCTCATTGAAAAGCTTTGGTGCCTCCCGGATAACGTTCTATGTGGCAGCTAGCAGTTTAAACTGTGACCATATGTGTTATCGATCTTAACATGAAGTATGTATTAAGGACAGGGAACAGGAGAGCTGTCAGCATAGTAAGTAAACTAGGGAGCAGTGCTGGGCATAAAGGTTAAGAGTAAAGAGTAGCACTAATAATAATAACCATAATGATATTTAATATTATGATAAGATGAATAATGCTCTTGCACACACTTACATTCAATTCTATTTAGGCCTCATGCACACAGGCCGCACAAGAGAAGTTATTTGGGAACTGTAAACAACGTCAATGCTTCCCAGATCACCGAAAATTCTTCTGACGTCATGTGCTTTGCCTTCAAGATGGCAGCATGCATGCACAGAACGCGCCGGTGGGCAATAATTCATTATTTCTGATTCAGACGAACCGCCGAATCAACGGAATTTAGTTGATTTGCACGTTCGTCTGAATCCGAATGCACATGTCTAGTACTCTCCAGCCAGAGGGAAACCAAGCGAGTTCTGACCCAAATGAGTTACCAGGGTCCATATGCTGAGGTGAGGGGTCTTCTTACCTGTATCCATTTTTGCACGATTTCATTTAGTAGACATTTTCTTCTGGAAGATACAGGTTGCACAGTGTGGGCTATTTTGGGGGATTTTGCATATTGAAGAGTCAAAATGAACTTTTTTGTATTTAAATTTTATTAGGATGCAGCTTTATAGACATTTGTTTTGCATCACATTTATTTGATTTTGTTATAACAGATGATTTCGGATATCAGCTCTGCACCATTGTATATTTGAAGTGGACCTTTACCTCCTTTTACTAAAAATCACATCAGCATACAGCTTTGCATGCTGATATGAAATCATCTTACATCCATTAGTTAAACAAACATATTTTTTATTTTCTTACAACTAGAGGTTAGCAACTTCTTGGCCCACTTTGGCACAAATTATTTAATGTGCCGAAACGTTACATCCTTGGAAGATTACATCAGTAGTGCATTGGTGGAAAATCTCATCTGTAATCTCATGAGATCTCAGGGAAAGGCATCTCAGGTGACCATGCACCTGAGATGATGTGCATGGTTGCACGTCACATGTCCTTGTCATGTGCCAGAGTTCCAGGAAGTAAAGGGAGATCTAGCAATCTGCCCTTCGTAAAGATGACCACTGTCAGAAGACGGCAAAAGAAAACCGAAATAAGGTATGCAAACAATACAAAGGCTGCAATTTTTTAGAAGTATCTGTTTGTAGATTGTTATTACTAAACATTTCTAAAGGTGTGTTTTTTGTTATTTTAAAGATATGGGTAAAGGTCTGCTTTGACAAAGTTCCATTATGGTTAATTTTAAAGTGTAACTGTGGTCAAACATAGCAATAAAAAGCTGACATTTAACCAGTTGTGGACACTGGGTTTGCAACACACGCCTATAAAAACTTAATTGAAGTACACAGGGCATCTACTTGCCAACAAGTCCCAGCTGTAAGATTGACAGGTAGGGGTTGCTGTGTACAGTAGTTGTAGAACCAGCTGCTGTCAAAAAATGGGCATTTGACACTGTTTGTATACACTGTTTAGATGTGAGATAGAGAGATACAAAATACATTGTCTTCCTATTAAACCCCCTATTAACACTAAGTTTACCCTAACACCTTCACCTTATCCCCTTAAAGTGACATTGAAGCCACAAATCCCCCCTCCTCCCATGCTACTTTAAGGACTTACCTTAAATGATGCCTTATAATCCAATCATCTTCTTCCTTCCACTTGTATTGAGAAGTCCCTCCAGCGCTGGTGCCGGTCTCTGATCCAGCACAGACTCCTCTGGCCCCACGGTTTATGTCCGACTGCACGCATTCACGGCTGCGTGCATTCACCTCCGCTGTGTCTCTCCTCTTCTCCCCGCCAAAGACCTCTACTGTGCATGCGCCCGCCCCATCATCCTGCTGCACCGCTCGAGAAGCTCCAGATCTTCAGACAGGAGCGAGCGGTGGTGACAAAGGTAAGTATTTACCTTGTTGATAACTTTTTTTATTTTTTTAAATGTTTTTGCATATATCTACTACTTGCTAGCAGTAGATATATGCAAAAAAAGACGAGTGTTTCATTATCTTTTACATTTTTTTCCTGATGATTTTATTTTTATTTTTTAACAAATAAATATTTACACTTTTTTCATTTTTATTTAATATGTTTGTTATTGTCGCACAAACAAATGGCTTTTTTTTTTAAAGCCTTTATTTCATTTGTAAGTAACTTTGCAATGCACAATCATAATTTTAGTGTAATTTTTAAGCACGACGAATTATCAAATAAAATGTATACTTTATATCTATAGTAACAATAACACTGAACAAATTAGAAAAAAATTGCAGTATATTTTTGTTTTGTAGGGAGTAGGGACCAATGTTAGGGGCTATGTATTCTACAAAACCCTGCAGAAGTTTGTCAGTTCTATATTTAAAAAAATGTCAAAGCTGAACTCCAGGTGGATATAAAGTATATAGGTTAATGCACCAAGGTATTCATTACTACATTGTTGAATGTTTTTAATGTAGCCAGTTTACGTACCTGAATTTGACTTGATATCAGCCTCTTGGAATCACCTATACAGCAGTATTTAGAAGTAGGAGGAGAAGGACTGGAAGCCAATAAAATGTGCTGCATGCAAATGTGCCTACCAGTAATATACTGATAGGACAATGAGAGAGAGAGAGAGAGAGATAACCTCATCAGGCTCCTGCTGCACCATCAATGTCCAATCAGCAGGGATGGGTGGATAGAAGATACCACTGCATCCCTTCAAAAGTCTACAACTACTATAAAGAAAGCAGTGTCATCCTCCTGGCTTTGCTATCTGTCAGGACTGCATGAATCTCAGAACTACGTGGACAGAAATACAAAGTCGTTGACAGCTAAATTATCTGAATGTGTTTCATCTGTATTTAGCTATTCGGCAGGCAGGAGTTTAGCTTTAATACCATATAAAGGATCATTTTAAAACATCATGTAAAAGTCATTGTTTGGGACATATTGAAAGGAATAAAACCTATAACTATATGTGTACATAAATTATGTATGTATATAAACAAATGTGGTGCTAGCATTCCTACAGTGGCAATGCAAGCAAAGTAAAGAAAGTCCCTTGAGCACCTCTAAAAGGTATTTTTTTTACCTTTCAGTAAAATAAAATTCAAGTAAAAATGAACTTAACTAAATTAGTAGAAATATCACATGTAAAATAAATAAATATTGCAGATGGAAATAACGCAGTCACATTGTATAGTATACGTGGCCTTTACAGCCTCCTAGAGGCTGCTGGGTGCACTTCCTTGGATTAAAATGAGAGTGGTCAGAGACTATTAGAACACAAAGGTTCTGCTTTACAAAGCAGCACTTTCCAGCATTCAATATTAATACAATTCTCTTGTTATTGTATAAAGATTGTGTATCTATTCCGTTTTGATGTCCTTGTCCAGCTAAACTTATCATTTCATATTTTTGTACCTGGTTTTTCTAAGAAGTGACACCAAAGTGCCATTAGATTTAGAAACAATGCAATTAGCATCCTGTTAACGTACTATCATTTGACACAACGCAGCACCCGGGATTGTCATGATTTTTTTTCTGCCACTGTTCCATTTACAAAATCCATTACATCAAATTGCAGAACCGGAGACTTTCATGCTACTGAGTTAACTGTGTCACGGACACAAATATCTCTAGCAAGTAATTTATTACCTAACAAAAAAGGACATTGAGAAATGAACCTAAAAGTGGTTTGCTTGAATTACAGTTTATTAATGTTACCATTGATTTCGGCGCTTTTTATAGGGCGTTGCATCTACAGTACAGGCTGAGAAATATAAAAGATCTATGAGCAACATTTGAAAACATTTTCAGAAGCTCATCAGAACTGAGGGTGTTTAAAAGAAACGTCTAAACATGGGTAGTGATTTCTTCTGTACAAGGGTGACCTCCTGATCATCAGCTCCATTGGCACTGCACTGGAAAAGCTTAGATCAGTAGATTGTATGTAACTATACAATAATGCTGGTCATACTGGTGTCAATTTTGTACAAGCTTTCTATCACCTTTTAACAATTGTATGAAAGTGAATAGTCAATAGCAGTCTGCCACTCCTGGATTCAATTGTGTCCTGATTTTCAGCATCCAGATAATGATTGGGATGGATTGCAACAGCTATGCTCCACTCAAGGCCAATTCAATCTGCACACCTCGGCTTTAGGCTCACTTCTTGGTTCTTTTACGCTTCATGCCAGGCAAAGGAAAAAATGGAGACCGCATGGCAACTTGAGGTAGAAGTTATTTGAACATGGATTTTAATTGGCACAGCAGTAATTTCATTTAATTCTCACAACAACCTGTTGTTTGATCAATATAGATTGGGAAATGATTGAAACCGTAGGCTACAATTGCCGTGGACTGTTCAGTTCATGTGTTCTTTTTTTTTTGGTTGAATGCTGATGGAAAGCTTCCAAAGTTGCAACAAAATGACAGTTGTATAACAAATATAACAGGGACCAAACACAGCCAGAGGGAACACCAGCAAGTCTCCTGGTCTTTAAAGGGTATTTTAAAAATAGGAATACTCATGGAAGACCAAATTCATTGAGATGTATCTCCAGCCAAAAGCGTTTTTTTTTTAGTTTTGGATAGAGTAGTGAAGGATTCGAATCACTATCGGGTTTTTACCGAGAGCTTCTTTGGAGGGATGCCCCCTCATTTACTGTCCTTGTGACCACAGCACATTTTTGGTAGAGAATGAGAAGACTAGGAAACTTTTTATTGCTGTTTATGCTCTTGTTGCAGATTTGTCTTCACTTCCTTTCTGGTGAAACCGTTGCCACCATTGCCATCTGAACAGTAAGTGAGGAAACACTAGAAAAAAAATGTCATGGCTGGACATATACTTCAATATATTTGGTCTCCCACATTGATGAAATCTGACAGCTCCAGGTAAAAGCAGACCTCCCATACTGTTCAGAAGACAAAATCACCAACTACCAAACAATCTTCTCTTCCGTGAGTAAATGAATCAAAGGCCATTAGCATCACTCATTACTGCAGGTTATGCTTGCCTGGGATGTTTGGAAAAATATGACTTCTGGTATGGGAATGACCCACTCTCAGCTCTTGATACTGTAAAGCTCATGTTGGCTACTGTGGGGATAGTTTAATCACTACCAGTACTGGTAATATCTCAGGTTTCTGCTCTTGTAGTCTGATTCACACACAATGCAACGCTGCAATGCACAGTCCAGTATTTCCTGGTTCTGCTTTAGAGATTCCTGTATAATTTATCTGCTCATTGGACAATGAATCAGCAGTGTGATTATGATGATTCATGAACATGCATGTAATACTGGCAGCTGCATATCTGAACTAAGAAATAGGGGTGTCACCTGTTTTGTGATTTAGTGTGGCAGGATAGTGTGAATAACAAAACTAGCCTAACAGAATTACAAATCTTTGGTAGGTAACATGCATGTACTGTTTTAAAACTTGCAGGAGTAGTATGCTAGGCACAAAAAAAAAAACAAAGCACAGCCCATGGGTGGCCTCTGCTGGTGGTCATACCCCCAACTGCTAGAGGCAGCTCAGATTTTTTGCCTAGCGTCAATAAGTATAGACCTAGTTCCCTGCTGGGGAACTTCATTTTCGTACCTTTATTAAGAGGGTGACGCAGGTTTCTCCCCCGGTCAGATCTCTGATGCCTCTGGGGGACTTGAAGTTAGTGCTATCAGTCTTGTAGCAACCTCCTTTTGAGAGTATTCGAGAATAGCCTTTGTTGTCTGTATCACTTTCTGAAAGTGCCCTCAGCCCAGATAGTTTTGGAAATTGACAGCCTTGTCTTGGAAGCCTTACTGGATTTAAATAGACGCAAGGTGGTTCTTTAACCTCGTCCTTCCTTTTTACTGATGGTGGTGTGGGCTTTTCGCTTCAATTAGGACATGGTCCTTTCTTCCCTTTGCCCTTGTCCAGCATATCCTAAGGAGATGGCTCTTTATTGCCTGAATGTGGTTAGGGTGATGTAGGTTTATCTCTCCACAGCAGCATCTTTGTGTAAGACGTGTTCTCTGTTTATCATCACTGAGGGTCTGCAAAAAGGGGAAGTGACCTCTGTGGCCACCATTTCGTGCGACTTTTCCAGTTACAACTCATTCCAATAGAGTGGTTAGCATATCCTGGGCTTTTCGTCACCAGGCGTCTGTTGCTCAAGTCTGCAAGGCAGCCACTTGGTTGTGAGTGCATACTTTAGCTTGTTTTTATGAACTTGATGTGGTTGCATCTTCCAATGCATGTTTTGGCCTCAGAGATTTACAAGCGGCAGTTTACTTTTGGAGGGGGTCTTTTAGGTTATTCCTGGTTTTCCCACCCCTCCATTATCACTCCATCAGTTCAAGATCAAGAGATCCCCACTTTGTCCTTCAATGAACGGAAGAGAAAATAGGATTTTTTTTGCACTCGTAAATCTTTTTTCTGCATTCATTGAATGACACACCACCTACACTTCTATTGGTGTCCCTGCCTATGTTTTTATTGCTTTGTGAATAACTGAACTACCTCTATCAGATGGGTGGTTTGGCCTCCAGCGGGGCTGCCACTGGATTGTGCTTTGTGTTTTATGCCTAACGTCCTACTCCTGCAGTTGGCGGAATAACTAATCGGTATGAGATCAAGATCTCCACTGTGTCCTTAGAGAACGCAAAGAAAAGGATTTTATTGGCTACTTGCCTGGAAAACATGTTTAATATGTACTTGTGTTACATTTGTTACAGCATTTCTACAAGTCAACAGCACTGGATACTAACAGGCATAGAGTGCTCATGAAAAATGTAGTTCTTAGTGCTCGGTTCACTTCTATGTGGTACTAAGTTGGTACACTAGTCAGTTTGCATGATAACACTGTGGTTTGCATGCATTTTAGAACAATGCAAAGATGTGTGTACTGAATAACCTGGTTCCTTGTTTTGTTTGCCACTGCAGGAGCAAAGTTTGTATGCCTCCTCTTGCGGTTGTACATGTGCAAGCCAGGTACAGACTGAAAATGTGTATTTCTGGCATTTTTCCAGAAGTGTTAACATTCCTGGGGGCTGTGTAACCTAACTGAAAGTAGATGTCTATGCTGTAAATATAAAAATGTGTAAATAATGTAAATGTAAAAATGTGGGTATTTAGTTTAGTTTGCAAGAGCGCTATGTATCCTAAACAACTACCAATTATTTTCTTTTAGAAACTACTGATATCACCTTGTTTCATCCTTTGTTGCTGATCCTTTCCCTCTTTTAGCCACTTCCTGTTTACAGAAATGTGCTTCACTGGTAGCTGCATATCATTGCCCTTTGTGGGCCTCCTGAAGGATCAGCACAGCCACTTGTGAGGCTCAGTTCACAAAACGTAAACGCAAGTGTAAGGATCTCATTGGAAATAACAGTCCTTTTCCTGGTGTATGAGCTTTTTGAATTGAGCCTAGTGTCCACCAGAACTTAATGTATCTGGATCAAAACAGAGTAGCACAACTGGGACACAGGAACTGTGTTTTATTAACCCATAACAGAAAATGCCTGAACAAGGACCTTCATGCTAGGATCACAGGGTATTGTTTTAATGAAAGCTGCACATATAAAAAGATTGAAAGTGACTTTTGAAATTACATCAACATGTTGAAGATTATAAGATTCCAAATATTGGGTTCACTTGTACTTTAATGTTATTTTAATGATGAGCAATTTGCCTCCAGTGCCAAATCAGCAGTGGAAATACTTGAATGCTATAATTATAGTGAACGTTGGACACCTTGGTTGCAGACATAAATGTTGCTTATTACCTTAGGCTTCATGTCAGTGGCTTGCTTCTGGGTAGTGGTGGGGTAATGATAATTGCAGCGTGAATGGTGGCATCGTTTCTTCCTGGGACTTGAGCACTGATAGACACAGTTTTAATGTGTCTTTTTTTGGCATGTATGTACAGGCCAGACTCGGACAGGCAGTGTGGCAACTCTGGCAATGTATCCACGGGCTGGGTGCCTGGAGGTACATTTGGGCTGATAGTTGGGGGCAACTCAACCTCACTTAATCTTGTTTTTAATACAATAACACCATACCAAATCCACAATGGTGACAATATTTAAACATCTCTTAAAACTTTGGTTGCACTCATAAATGTTGATCCCCATGCTTTATATGCGGGTGTGCCTTCTGGCCCCACTCTGGCAATGCCACAAGCCTTTATAGTGCCTTTACTTATACTTTCATTCTTTTATTTCAAGCCTAACAATAGCAAAGAGATAGCCAGTTTCTAATTCCTGATCAGACATTTATATGGAAAGCACTGCTGGTTTTTTTTTCCCCCAACATTGTTGTGTAAATCGCAGCTGCCATCCCCTGTTCACAGAAAGAGCTTTTGTTAGCTTTAACATTCATGCCGATAAGTAGAACTCAATATTTCTGCCTGTTTGGCAGGATTGGGTCTTTCTGGCTGTACACATCCTTCATGCCTCATCTTCCTGGGGATGATTTTTGCTCCCAAAATAAGAAGAGGCGTCTTCCTGGAGGCTGCATGTTATCCTCTTATCCCTACTGTTTTGGAATAGAGCGTAACCAGCTGGAAAACTGTAAGGAGCCTGATAATGCAGCTATTTTCTGCTGTCCCGTCTTAATCTTGTTACACAAATGGTTGTGAAGAGATTCATGAATTTTGCCCTCTGCATTAGCGCGTCATGTCACTCATACACAGCTGCATTCTGCGGGGAGTTGTCCTCCCCTCCTCCTACAACAGGGGAAAAAATTAGTTACAATCTTGGCAGTAAAGCAAGTAACAAAAAAAAAAAAAATCCACAGATTTAGGCAACCACCCATGAAGCTGATTAACAGTCAGTGATCAGGAGGAAAAGATTTGCCTCTTAAACTTTTCACCTCTCATTGTTAGCTGTGAAATTTTATTTCCGTTAAAACGCAAGCCTGTAATCAAAACTGTGTATGTAGCTACGCTATATGCCAGTGCTTTTGTCAGAACGTAACCTGCCACCTTCTCTGGGATTCGAGCTATGTAAAAGGTATGTTAACATTTTATACAATTGTACTTTTTTTTTTTTAACCTTGTATTTATAGGGTTACTACTGTAGCAAGTATGAGAAAATTCTTCTTTTTATCAAGTACATTTTACACTGACATAAAGCATTGGTTTTAAAGAAAGGATGTAAAGATAACATTCTAACCCCCTGTAAATTTGTGGAAGTTAATTGGTGCAAAATTATTTTTTACATAGACACCTACTTAATTAGTCCTATATTAAGAACAGAAAATATAGGTTGTTAAATACCGAAAATGTGCACATTTTACGCCAGTCAGGTTGTGTAGCAAGCGCGCCAGCTGTTGATTTTTATGCTAAACATTTATTTAATTAACATTTGCAGAAAACATAACTTTTTTATTAAATTGTGAGTTTTGCAAATTAGCAAATTGGAATAAGATCCTTTTTTTAAGATTGAATTTGCTGTCATTTTTGTTGACAGTGAATATTGCTAGTATTATAGAAGTCTTAAGACTTGTAGAAAGCTTATTAAAGAGAGTGGGGAATAGCATGGTGTAAAGACAGATGACTTTTCACCTCCATTTCCCTGTTTAAACACACCATCCCAAGTGCCCGATGTTTATAATCTGTGCAGAATGTTTTTTATAATTGTTGAAAATGTTACATCCAATTATACTGTAACTCGTAATGCTACTAATAGCAACTATATTACTGTGCCTCCTTTGGTCGTCGTCGACCTTATTTTGCGTATTAAATTGGAAAATCACTTTCTTTTCAGTGCTTTTTTTGTGTTATTTTTCCGTTCCACTGATCTGAAACAATGAAACTAGTTTAATTGAGGAAAATGTATTTTTCTTCTGTGGAAAGGGCTATTTGTTTGACATGTAAACAAAATATATTTTGTGCCAAGGTGCAACATTTAAACCATTATCCAAATTATTTGTGTTTTACTTATAAATTATTCACTTTAATGAATATAAACTTAAACATTAACAGTTCTCTAATCCATGTTGTTATTGTGTCAGCTATAGAAATTATTTAACTCGCTATCGTAATTAACTGTTTTATTATGCAGTTATCACTTTGGTTATAGGTTTTTATTTTTATATTTTTGTTTTGTATCTTTTCATTAATCTTTTAATTGTAAAAACTCTATCACGAATTAAATGTAGATCCATTTAGATTGGTTTTTAATTTATAAATGCTTTAAGGATTGTTCATCTTATGTGGAATAAATATTAATATGATTAAATATATACATATGTGTGCTTTTTTTGTATTGTAGCTTTTTTTTATTTTGTATTTATTTTTATATTGCAGACTCATAGAAAGCTCTGCTAAGCCCATGTGTGCTAGGAGTAGATGCATTAAAAGCTACTATAATGCAATTAGATCACCTGTAGTTTTGTATTATGCCTGGCAAGGTCACATGACTTATCTCCAGTCTCCAGCCATAAAACCCATTGCGGTGTTTAATCACTGACCATTATACAAGCAGGTTTATGACACTGACATAGTGTTTAATGTACAGAATGCTAATTCATTCAAGTCACCTACATTTTCATATTGTGTAATGGATTGATTATTTAACTAGTTTATTGTTTTTTTGGGGTGTGGCCTTTATATGCTGTTTATATAAGAAATATTTTTTCCCCAAACAGTGGAGGTACAGTTGACATAAAGGCTGTATAGATTTATTTTAAGCAGTAAAATTTCAGCCCACCCACATATAGGAATTACTCCCCATTCTTGTGCAAGGGAAGTCAACATTTAAAGATTCTTACAGCTTTGGATTGCTTAGGGAAGTGTTAGGACCTTGAATGAGCTTAAATGGGTTGCCAACCTACCACAATGTACAGAGAATCAGACAGGAACCTCTTGTTTCAGTGTAGCACACCACAACATGCAGATGGTTCCCCTGGTGCCCTGAAATACATTTGTGTTGAGCTGTGTTTGCAAGTTGTGTTGGGTGCCATTTAAAATACATGTTACCACACTGCGGATAAGGTGTTAAGGCATACATTTTGTTTCCAGACTGAGTGTTCCAGTAACAGCTTTCTAAGAATTAATTTCCCCTCAGTTTGGATCGATTTCCTTTCACTTCTTGTTTTGTATTTGGGACAGGAAGTGAATGAAAAGCTCCCCAATAGAACACAGACAGCAATTAAAATCCAGGGTTTTAACCAGTCCCTACCATATGCAAAAAAAAAAAAATACAATGGATTATCTGGTGAATTAGTATCAGGTGACCATAGTCAGCAGCATTATAAAAAATATATGCTTTTGAGATATTTAGGATCTTCCCCTTTCTCTCTAGGAAACAAGGAAAGGGTTTTGTACTTCAGGCATGTGTTGAAGAATACAATAAAGAGGTAGTCCACCCAAAAGACAAATTTTAGTTGTAGGTTGAATCTGGTGGGCTAAGACAAAATCTGTTCCTGGCTCTCCTCCTGTCTATCTTGGAGTTGTGGTTGTTTCCAATCACTTTGTTTTTATTTCGTTTTTTTCTGTAATATAAAATAGTTTTAAAAAATACGACAAGGAGAGATCTTTGTACACATCCCACCGAAGGAAAAGCACAAAGATCTCACTACCAATGTTTCCAAGAGATATAAGCGATAACTGGTACGTGGGTATCTGTCCAACAAATACCAGACTTTCGGAAGTAGGTTTTGTGTAGAGTAATCCTTTAGAAAATGAAAGAAAACTGGCAATTTGAGAATTTAGTGTTCAGCACAAAGGATGGCCAATTCTGTTTGTCAAATTATATCGAAATCCAAAAACAACCATTTGTTAGATGTTGTGGCTGTGTTTATTTTTTGGGGTTTTTTTTCACCTGGTAATCAGGCAAATAACACACTTCCTGTCCCATTGTGTGAGTTCACCACTGTATCATTTGACTAAATCAAGGTTGTCACATGGCTGGACTTCCAGTATGTCTGTTTTTGTTCATCTCCATTACATGGTGAATTGAGGGCACTAGTAGTTTACACTAAAAGATAAGGGTCTTTGTACGTTCTTTTCAGCATACAGTAAGTGACAAGGGCACAGCATTTCTGGCAAGATCAGCAGGTATTTTGTATACTTGCTGAAAATGTTTTAGCCTGGAAAAAGGAAAACTAGTGCAGTCACCATATCTAAGGGCTGGTAAGCTGAAATATATTTAGGTTTTATTTTTAGGTTCAAGGATGGTTTAAACTCTAAAGGACTCGACTGCTTAAAATTTACTAACAAGATGAAATGAATTCTGCGTTTCAAACCACTTTAAAACCAAACTAAAATGTATTGCAAGTTTCTTTAATCAATAATATAAAAAAGAAAAATCCTCTATTAAGTGCCTTGTGTACATTGTACTTACATAATTGTGTTAGGAATGTTCTCCTTAGCTGTTTGTTTTCGGCTGGGCACTAATGAGTAGTGATCGGCTCGGGCGTGTTCGCAGCTCCACGTGCCGAGCCCGCCAGGAAGCTGACAGCGTGCAGCACCAATCACAGGTACTGAGGCATGTTCCCGGTCCGAAGCTGCAGAGATCGGGAAATGTCTCAGTGCCTGTGATTGGCGCTGCCAGCTTCCTGGCGGGCTCGGTAGGTGGAGCTGCGAACACGCCTAAGCCCATCACTACTAATGAGTTGATTTCTAAGACTCCAGTGGTAAGCTTTCACCAGGTTTATATCTCCAGCCCCTCCCAGGAGGCAATTATAAAGGTATCAATCAAACTACATCATCATTTGGCTTTTTAGTGGTCATGGTTGTTCGCCATAGCTGGGAATTCTGGTGGAGACAGCTCACCCCTGGGGTTCCTTAAGTGATATAGGTAAGCTAACACATGCTTCAACTTGACAGTAAACATGCAAAGCCAAAATACCAGTTTTTAGTAAAGTTAGTCCTAAATTATATTTGTTTAAACCCATTTCAATCCCTTTAAATCTGCAGCTTTCATTAAAATAATACCTGGTGATCCTGCCATGAATATCCTATCCAGGCTCTTCCTGTTATAGTGGTGGCAACATTGTGTCCCTGCCTCCCAATTATGGTCCTGCGTGGTCACCTTGGCACTCACTTTCCCAATGGAGAAAACAAGTGGGCTGTGTTGACGCACATTGCACAGTCATGGACCACTGTTGTCATCGTCAGGAAACTGTCCCTGAGTAATGCATGCAGCCATTACTGGATTGACACATAGTGGCTGCAGGAGATCATAAGCATTGAGATGTAACAAAGGATGAAAAAAGGTGAAAACAGTATTTTACTAAAAACAAGTTTTTTTATGTGCAATGGGGTTCATTTACTATAGACAAATAGCCTGTTCACTTTGCAAGATAATTTTCCTCAAATATAGGGAATGAGTTGAATCTCTGCTGACTATGATTATCCAGTCACGTGCAAACAAAAATATGGTTTCCTTATTGTCTTTGCACGTGACTGGGTTTTCTTAATTTTTACCACATTCACTAAACAAAGGGAAAATTCCCTTGCAGAGTGGAAATGTGCTTGCAATGTGAACAGCCTATTTGCCTTTAGTAATAAATCCCAATGATTTAGTCAATTAGATCTACTAAATCACTGGGATTTATTACTAAAGAGAGAAGCTGCTTCTCTCCCCTAACAAACTTACAGGACTTCCCAGGAGAAACAGGGGTCTTGGGTGGGTTAGTCACAACCATAATGCAAATCACAGCTTTGAATCCACCAATTAGGTGGCTGGCATGACTGCAGAACATGCATATTGATGAGAAAATATGCTTATGCAAATCAGAGACTGACCAAAAAGTTTAACATTTGAACTAGATACTGAATAATTACTTCCCACTGTCCACGCCACAAGAATGCCACCTTTTCAAGAGAGATCCTCTGATAAAGACCACTGGGAAACTGACACATTTGAGAGGATATATCTCTGGGTCCTTTGCAGCGCTCATGGCTCCTGCTTCTGACCTCCATGCCTTTACAGCATACAGCAGTGATGCGGAGGTCAAGAGAAGGAACCTCTGAGTGCTGCAGAGGACCAAGGAGATCAACGCTCCTGGAAGTGTAAGATTCCCAGCAGACTTCAGTTAAAGATTTCCCTTGAATGGAGCAGTATGTTTGTGGCGCGAGCATTTGGAAAGGTAAGAATCCAATCCTTGCATGTGTATCTGTTTTAGTTTTAATGACAGGGTCACTTAATGTATCCATGGGCACAATCATCACTTGCAGCAGCTTAAAATCTAATGTCTTTGGGTATTTTTAGATAAAAAGTTCTAATGGCTCCTTGGAAAATCAACATTAATAGTGTAATTTTTTTGTATTCCAGAACTATCTAATTTTGACTTGTTATTTGAGTAGTCATATGAGGTGTGCTTTCAATGAAGCTCCATAGATCTCACAGAGACTACACCCTCTTACACAGTCAACGTCATAGCACGATACAAAATTCTTCCTTTACCTCACTGTTATTTTCACTGTTCTTTATTACAGATGATGGAAGAAGATCGCGACAATTATGATGCAAACATCCATTATCCACACCTTCTTGTTCTTACTAAGTCAAGATAACATCAACCTAATGTCTTATCACAATGTGTCACCTACCAATGCCTTGATCCCCATGTATTAATTAATTTGATATCTACCTTTGTTTAAACATACTTTAATATGTTCATATGTTTTGTATTTCATTCTGCACTCGTGTGTTTCTGTTCTTTGTAAAAAAAAAAAAAATTACTGTAACTCACCACCTAACAATACACTATGAATAAAAACAGATCTATTTACACTATTTTCAGATGTGTGTGCACATGTTAATTGCCAAACTCCAATATTCTTTGTTACTGGTGCTCAGATCAGTCACTTGAGATGATTGAAATTGAGAGTTTTCATTTCCTCTAAACTTCAACAAAAATTTAGAGATTTTGGGTCAAATGCATTGGAGTCAACAGAGAAGATTAAACTAAGGTGGATTTTGAGGGTATTTTTGGATGCAATGGTCTCTCTGAGTGGTTCTTAAATGTTACAAAAGATATTCAACTGTCTTGAACCTGTTCAGGTGACAAGAAATGGACCTATATTGTTTATTTATTTTTCAAAGAAAGAAAACAAAAGCACAGTAAAAAAGAAAAAAAAAACACATGTTCAAGCAAATATTGATTACAAACAAATTTTAAAAAAAACACTAGATGCAATAAACTTAAAAGGCTATTAAACCCTCAGCGGTTTTTGTATATATCTACTGCTAGCAAGCAGTAGATATATGCAAAAACATTAGAAAAAAACTCCTAAAAAGGGTTTAAACTTACCTGTGTCTTCGCTGAGCGCTCCCATCCAAACATTTGAAGATTCTCGGGCGGCTGCAAAGGATTTTGGGGCGGGCCCATGCGCAGTTCAGATCTTTGGCCGGGAGTCAAGGGGAGACACAAGGTAAGCATATGCAGCAGCAGCGTGCACCAGCACAGACACCATGGGACAGGAAGTGCCAGCTAACACAGAGCAGTCAGGGCTGGATCAGAGGCTGGCACCAGCGCTGGAAAGAAGGCTGAAAACTACAGGAAAGAAGAAGATGATCGGATCAAGAGGCATCATTTAAGTTAAGTCCTTACACTAACATTTGGGGGGGGGGGGGAATGTATCCTTTAATGTCACTTTAAGTACCCTGAATAGACACCCCAAAAGAAAAAAAATAAAGGGAAACAAATATATATATTTTTTTTTGTTTATTTTTTTTTATAGATAATTTCACCTAGTAGCTCCATGAGGGAAACTGAGAGCTTCCTTTTGGTGAAAATTTTGCTGGCGGTGAAATGGGTAATTTTGTGTAAAAATCGGTAATTTCGTCCAAATCACTTCAATTATGGCTATCAGTCACACTCATGAGAAGCACAACTCTCAGAATGGTACAGCCAAAGTGCAGCAAAAATAATCCAAACAAGTTTTTTTTGTGGTGGTAACATTTTGTTTTAAGCATATTTTACTCTCCAGTTTTGCAGTGATTTTTTTTTTTAATTCCCTTTTCCGCTAGTGTGTTTTCTTCTTGGACAGCTACAAGAAATGACTGGCTCAGACAAAAGCCTCATGAACTGACCATTTGTCCTGTGGACACAAAAGCTCACCCGACCCTCAGCTCCTCCTCCTCAATTATCTGCGATTAGTCTCAGTGTGTTGAGTCAAGAAGGGGTAGTGGGGCGAGTGCTTATTATCTGTTTAGGTAGAAGAAGAGCACATTTGCGGCCTCTCGTAAGGATGAAAAGTGAACTCTAATCAGATCCCCGATGGAAAATGGGTGTTCTTTTCCAAATCTTACCAAAACACACCTTGTTTTATTTGTGGAAATGCTGCATTCTACACTTTCGATAAATGCTATAATCAAACCAGCCCGAAAGCTCTCATGAATATTAACCATGATGCTGTTACGATGTAAGGTCTTTAAATGCTTGGGTGACTATTTTGTGAGCTACAATGGCCTATTATGAAAATGCAGCTTCACTACATAACTTGGGCTACAGACTGGCAGTGTATTGTTCCAAGGCACGTTTTTTTTTTTATTCCATAGAAAATGAAATAACCAGTTGGCTCTGTTTGTTTTAACATTTGTTAGACGTAAAGCTGTATGAGCTTAAAGTAACTAAAATCAAGAAAAAAATATTTCTAAAGCTCAAGAAAAAAATGTATAATTATGTCTAATGCTAATTTAATTTAGAAATAACGATTAAAAAAAATAAAATAAAAAAACTTTTATATTATCTGCTTATATTTAACTGCCAGAGACATGTATAGAACTTTCATATTTTTTTCTCTTTGGCACCTCTCCTCAGCATATTGTGGTTTAAAGTGTATGTAAAGACAAAACAATTTTTTTAAAATTTTGGATAGAGTATTTAGGCATTAGATCCTCTATTGAGTTTTTATTACTATGCTCATGTTAAAGATTCATCCCTCAATTTGTACTGGTGACAGTTTTAGAGATGTCACCAAAGCATAAAGTAAGGGGAAATCTGATCCAGTGACAACTAACTGTCCCCTCACTTTGGGAGATTTCTTCTAACTTCCTGTTGCATCTCTGTGAAAGGAAGTGAAGCAAAATCTCTTCAACAGTGCATAGACTGCAAAAATAACCTTACGTGGGTTTAAACCTTTCCTACTCAATCCAAAACTAAACCAAAAGGTTTTGGCTGTTTGCAAAATTGTAACTTCAAAAAAGGTGCTGCAAAACATGAAGTATACATAAGCAAAGTTTACCAACCTAGCAACGAAGGGCAGCCACCAAAATCATATGCAAGTAAGAATCAATTTAAAAGATTTCCCTTAAAAATTAATACAGGTACGTCATTATCTCTGCTCGACACGGGCTGGGGACCTCCCATTGAGACGACTAACGGACTTTGAAAAATGTGTGAGAAGGCAGAGCCTGCGAGACACATGTTGTCTCACTTGGTTGAGTGCCTACGAAGTCCCCCAGACCTCCCTCCTCCTTACTTTGTCAGGCAATGGGCCGCGGACCTGGGAGTGGAGTTTAGCCACGACCTGATAGACCGCATGTTACATTTTGCACTTAAAAAGTCGGTGTCAACAAAATATCAGGAAGCCGGATATAAATTGATGACCAGATGGTATAGAGTCCCGAAAGCCTTACATGAGATGTATTCATCTGTACCAGATACATGTTGGCGATGTGAGGAGGAGGCAGGTTCCCTATTGCACGTCTTCTGGGACTGTCCTAAAGTTGTACCCTTTTGGTCTCAAGTGGCCACTCTAGCCCAAAAGATCACAGGCCTGAGACTGTCATTCACTCCTTTGGTGTATATCCTCCACCTGACACCACTATCGAGAAAAGCATACAAACGCGGCGAGGGTGTGCATTCCAGCATTATGGAGACAATCTCGAGCACCCTTGGTGGAGATGTGGGTGCGGAGAGTGGAGGAGATCAAACTGATGGAGGATTTGACATCCGCAAAACATAAAACCCAGCATAAGTTTGTTTGCACTTGGGCTGTCTGGTATCAGTTTCGGGGCTAGGCTGAGTTCCCTCAGGTCACTCCGGAATAGTGCTTCGGCAGTAGGCTCCCCATTAGGGGTGCCAACATGGTCAGGTGGGATAAATTCTCTAAACTGCTAGGAAGCTGCGCCCGGTAACTGGGACCTATTGTCTACCACACCCCCCTGATGTTGTCTTGCCATGTCTTCTTGTTTTCCTCCTCTCTCTTTCCTTCTGCATCTATTCTTTTTCTCTATCTGAGCTGACATGGAACTATCCGCTCGAGTTGAGGGATAGTCTCTGTTATTTCTTAGTTAAATTTAGGATCACTTAAGATAAAAAAGTGAAAATGCATATTGAGCTCTAGTGCAGATTACTGATTTCACCGTGATATGCATGGACGGTAGGGCATGGCCAGGCCAGGCGTGGCTCTATGGCTCATAAAGTGGACTTATATATATGGTTGCTTTAGACAGGACATGAGCCCCTGATGTTTCACATGTCTGTACTGTGTTCATATGCGTGTACAAATAAAGAATAAAAAAAAAAAAATTATTACAGCTTCACCTTATTTACTAGGCTAAGTGAGCATTCACTTTACAAAGTAAATCCACCTCCTAGTGCAGTGGTGTGCAACTCAACCCTGCAGCTGTTGTGGAACTACAAGTTCCATGAGGCATTGCAAGACTGACAATTACAGGCATGTTGGGATTTGTAGTTAAAGCACAGCTGGAGGGCCAGAGTTGCCCACCCCTGTCCCAGTATTTAGTCAGGATTCTGGGTGAGATTTGGTTTAGGGTTATATTTGGCCAGTTCACCCACCCAGACGCCAGTCTGATGTTTGTAAACAGGATGTGGGGGTCTGCGGGGGGAGGATTTATCAGAATATGGAAGCCCCCTTCAGAATAAGTTGGGCACCCAGATATAGCGCCCCCCCCCCCCACCGCGGCTCCACGG
>NW_017306331.1:2416467-2436341 GCF_000935625.1 Nanorana parkeri | reverse complement strand
CAGTTAATTGAGAACGGGGTACATAGTATCCCTTGTTATTCATTAAAAAAAAGGGAAAAAGTAAATAAAAATACCCACACCATGGAAAATGTCCTTTATTAGAAATATAAAAAAACAATGATCCCCGATGTAAATGCAAGGTTAATCGCATTGTCCAGTGATGTAGATCCATCTCATTCACAATGACCTGCCACCTGGGGAAGTTAACCTGCCAACATGATGACCCATTGCCCGAAGATGCTCACCCACCGCTAGTGTCATCATGAATGACAGATCCACAGCCGTTTTCTGTATGTAAACAAACCGGCGGGGATGCTGGGTGACGCCACTGACTAAATGTGGTATGAGTCAAGCTTCAGTAACTTCCATTATTTCCTGTCTTGAAATACTTAGTTATGTTATATGTTCCCATTCACATTAAAAAAATTGCCGTCTGGAGACGGCAACCCGCCAATGCTGCAGTGCCGTCCGTCCGTTTTTTTACTACGGGCGGACGGCAAGTGGTTAAAAAAAAATTAAAAAGGTCTTACATTTTAAAGTTGCTTAAAAATCCTACCTAGCTCCCCCCTATGTAATGTTAGGGGCTGTGGGAAGTTATGATTACTCTAATTAACCCTGTCTGTGCTGTGCTGGCAGACCTCACGATCAGTTGTAAACTAGATTTGAACACTGTCTGTTAGAGATTTAGAATTAGAGGGTTACAGATCTAGAATCATTGGAGGAATTTATCAAAACTGGAGCAGGGAGAATCTGGAGCAGTTGCCTATGGCAACCAATCAGCATCTCTCTGCACTTTGTTGAGATTTGAAAATGAGACACAGAAGCTGATTGGTTGCCATCCAAATCTGCGTCAGCTTTTGTCTGTTCCAGTTTTGATAAATTACCCCCATTGTATGTTAATATAAGGAGGTTCAGTCTGTCCCTCTACTTTCACTTTCAAACTGCTCAGAGTAGCCTAGAATCTGCACAAAGGCCATCACCAAAGACACAGCTAAAAGGTAAGAAGTATATTTTTGAAAAATATTTTTCAGTATGGCATGTGACTATGAACACATAACAGAGATATATTGGGGGGTTCCTGTCCTCGGTTAACAGTGCTGCCACTCCATAGGTACAGTACAGTGAGTGTTGTCACCCTAGAACAGGAAGTGTGTTATAGGCAGGATCACCAGGTGAAAATAGACCAAAAAAAACATAATACATAATACAGTTTTGATAAATTACCCCCATTGTATGTTAATATAAGGAGGTTCAGTCTGTCCCTCTACTTTCACTTTCAAACTGCTCAGAGTAGCCTAGAATCTGCACAAAGGCCATCACCAAAGACACAGCTAAAAGGTAAGAAGTATATTTTTGAAAAATATTTTTCAGTATGGCATGTGACTATGAACACATAACAGAGATATATTGGGGGGTTCTTTCAAATTTGACTGCCAAAGTGGAACTACACTTTAAAGTGTATGTAAACCATAACAATGAACTTGTCCTATTTTCTCCCTCTTGGTCTGTTAAATATACTATTAAAAGTGTTTTGTTAAATCTGTTTAATATGTGCAAAGAATACCTGTTGATCTTCCTACAATCCAGGGAGTTTCTGACATCATGTAGTGAACTTACTGCTGAATTCTGCACTGAAAACTCAAATATTGTCATGAGCCTTGTCCAGTTAACCTTTGTGGTCTACAGAACTGGGTTACTAAATTGACCAAGGGGGGTGAGTGTTCTGTAGTCCTAACACACTTCCTGTCCTCGGGTGACAGTGCTGCCACTCCATAGGTACAGTACAGTGAGTGTTGTCACCCTAGAACAGGAAGTGTGTTATAGGCAGGATCACCAGGTGAAAATAGACCAAAAAAAACATAATACAGCCACCACATCTAAGGTTGGTAATGCAGAAAAGTAAATCTTTAGTAAAAGCACTTTGTGAGTGTATAACCTAAAGAAAACCATGTTTTCTGGGCCGCTTTGACTTTATCAGTGAGGACATGTCAAGAATTTATTCATTCAGACCTTTAAAGTTATTTCAGCACTTGATACTTACTCCATGATGTCATCTTTAGTAGTGATACATTTACTAATGATACATCATACTACTTTAGGTCTGGATCAGCTGTGGAGACTTAAAAAGAACAGGAATTATACTGGAAAGGTTTGTTTTATGATGCACCAATGGATGATGTTACTTTGTGATCTTAGGACCTGAGAAAAAGTTTTTAAAAAAGGTGTTTATCTTCCTTAAAAAAAATCTGCCCTTCCTCCTGAGGGCTCATTCACACATACCCACCTATTCAAAACTTTATGTGTGTTGTGTAAAGGCAGCCCATTTATGTGACATTTTCACATACATTAAAGGGACGTAGATGCGTCCCTTTAATGTATTGATGTCACAATGGAAATAATGTCACCTCAAAGCACTAACGTGCACTGTGGGCAATAGGGTACTGTGCATTAATGTGTGTGTTATTGCAATGCATTGGTTAACTCCAGCTAAAACATTTTTTGTCCGGTTTTAAGTTTTTGTTGGGGGGGGGGCGGGGGGGTATGTCCCCCTCTAACATTGTTTCCTCACATCAGGGGAGAAAGATTGTCACTGGGGTAGGAATGCATATACAATGATACGAATATTGTCAGCAATTCTAATCCTTCTGGTTTTGTCTGCATCCCAGTTGGAGGGAGAAAGATTATGGAAATATTCCCCGATAGGGGTCAGCAGTCGTGTCAGGGGCTTCAACCCTTCCTCCCTCTATCTCTATTTCCCTCTAATGTTTTTGTAGTATTTGTCCGCTTTTAGTACTATATAATTTGATATATTCCAGATATTAGATATCATAATATCTGGATGTCTGGAATTGACATCTTTTTTATTGAGAGTGTCACTGTCACCCCGAATAAAAAATTTAATACTAAACTACAACAACATTATAGATCTGCCTTGAAAAGTGTTGGGAAAAAATCTTCTACTGCCAGGAATAAGTATCAAAGAAGTTATGAGCACACATGCTGTGAAATTTTAATTTCATATTAGAAAAATGTAAGTAGGTTTTAGTTGGCGTGTGTTAGAACAAAAATTTATACAATTAGAGAGTTTACAGTATTTCTTAAAAGCCCCTCCCCTTTCGGTAATTGCATACCTTTTTAGTCCATATTAGAAAAATGATTTCATGATAAAGGAAGGATTTGTTACGGGCGTTTTTTTTCCCCCTAATACTAGACTTTGATAATACATACTTTTTTATGTAAACAATGCAGGAATTTAAGTTTAATTTCATTTTGTATTTTTGGGGATTGTTCTATTTGTCTGGAGTTCTTTATCTGGCTTACAGGGTTGTTTTACAGCTATTTTGACCCACCAAGTAAATTTGAGAAAACCTCTCTATATGTGTGCATATTGGCATGGCAAGGTTTGATAGGGGTCTAAATGCTAAAACTTATACTTTGGACATAGGAAGGCAGCAGTGGGCTAAATCACCTATCTGTCTATGTTTCTTGCGTAAGTCCAAGGTAAGATTTCTCCGTATTACTTTGTGTCTCCAAACCCTCCAACAAGGCCACAACAAAGGTGTCCCTTTCTTGCTCTGATTCCTGAATTACTTGTTTTTTCTATATTATGAGGATTTTGGCTAAGGAGTAGATCACAATTTGGTGTTATAGTGCCCATAGCAGTTGGATAGAGGTGGGAAATATTATGGTATATTAACACCAGAGCTGAAGTCACACACTTTACAAGCAAAACGGCTTACTGTCACCAATACTTTTCTTTACTAGTGACAACAAGTGTAACCAAACCAAAAACATATATAACATAAATTCTTACTGCTTATTTCTCTTTAACCCTTTGATAGCGTAGCACAATTGATTAACCCTGGTACTTTATCATGACTGGGGAAACATTTTAAGATATATGCAGCTCTAAGAGGGGCCTTCATTGTTATTGCCCTGATGGGTATTATCCTTAAAATGCATGGTCAGGTTTGAAATCATATAGACTCCATCTGCTGGCAGGTGTCTTGGTAGGAATTAAACTTGGAGGTTAAAGGGAGCCAGCCTCCTGCCCACTTTGGTAAGATCACACAGACAGTTGGAGAATACCAACAATTCTGCTAACATCTGTCTGTATACCGTAAACAGTTGTCATTTGAGACATTGGGGTTGATTTACAAAAGGAAAATAGGCTGTTCAATTTGCAATGGAATTTGCACATTGCCGGTGAATGTCCCCTTAGCTTAGCCAACGTAGTAAAAAATCACTTAGCAAAGAATACCCAATTACGAGCAAGGAATTTTTTTTCTTTAAAAAGCATATTTGCTTGCACATGATTGGATGATGGAAGTTGGCAAAGCTTCACCTCATTCACTAAGCTAAGGGAAAATTCCTCTAAATGTATAAATTCCCTTGAAAAGTGAACAGACTATTTGCATTTTGTAAATCTGTCTCAAACATGGCTCCCAATATGGCCATGCATATTTGACGTGGCACCAGAAAATCCTCACTATAGTATATACCTCACATTTTACACCAAACTTTAAAGATATGTTAATAATATCAGTAGTACTTTAGCTTTTTGCTAACCTACAAAAATGCAAAAGGCTCAGGAATAGACAATCACATCTGATTAATTAAATACACAGGGCAGACTATATGGAGAAACCTTGCTAATGTGCTTGATTTCCATATGCATGATGGCCAGGGCAGTTTTTGCCACGAGACAAGAAAAAACCTGGTCTAACACAGTGCCCTTATAAACAGATGGCATAGCCAAATTCCATCTGCCTTCTGTGTCCCTAAGACCAGCAATTTAAAATAAAGCCTTGCTGTTGAGCTGGGCTCATTATAGGCATGAGTGGCAGTGACATGAGGACTGCTGCCTTGAAGGGCAGGAAGCAAAAGGATCACTCCAACTGTAAAAACTGCTTTCACTTGAATATACAAAAATCACATTTTCTATTGTCACTGTTACTTAAGTTAAGAGGCAAAAATCTAACTGTCATACACACTGTTTAAATCTGAATGCTGGGCAAACACTTAGATACACAAAGGAAAACATATATGTGAGCTGTTGCACCTGTCATAGCATTTGTATTTCTGTCCATCTAGTCTTAAAGTGGAAGTAAAGGACATTTTTTTTAAAATGCTGATTGCTAGACTTTTCATGGCAAAAGTGACGTAAGTCTCTTCTGCCATGAAAACTTATTTCTACCATTTGGGATTTTTTATTTTATTTCTGTATGCTGAACCACACATGGGAAGCTCAGAGCACATACCTGGCATGCTGAGATGAAGTAACTTAATAATAAATGGCTAGCCAATCAAGAGGCCTTAGATGCTGGACCTGAAAGAGAACCGAGCCAAAGATGGAAGTGCAGGAGAGGGAGGATCCAGGTATTGGAGTGGGGTTAGTTTGGTTGGTAGGTGCCGTAATGTGCTAATATGCAGTGCATGCTATTACATTGCTATATTATTACATATTACTATACATTTTGACCTTAAGTCACTTTACTACTGCTTTAAGATATTACACAGCACAGCCAGGTAGATTACATCACAATCATTATTATTATTCTTATACAGGATTACTATAACGTCAACAGTTTGGACAGCGCTTTACAAAATATGTGGAGACAGTATCGTTACAAAACAGTCCTATACAAGAGGATTAGAAGGACCCTGCGTGTGGGAGCTTACAATCTCTCTGTCACAGTTATAGAAGGTAAAAGGAATACAGTGGTGTCCTCTCCCCACTCCCAGCCTGCTGATTGGATAGGGAATGAGCAGCGGCAGACAGGTGAAGCCATCTCTTGGCTTATTCTACTCTTATCAGCCTGTCAGTTGTCAACATATTTGCATGTAGCATACCTGGCTCCCCATCCTACCTCCCCATCCTACCTCCCCCCCACCACCACCACCACCACCACCACCTCCGCTGCGCTACAGAGGATCGCAAGAGGCTGATGTCAAGAGTCAAATTCAGGTAATTACACTGCTTGCATTTAACAAAAGTACATTTAAGGGTGTGTTAATGAATGTAAGTTGCAGTCATTTGTATCTGGCTGGAGTTTAGCTTTGGTTTAGCTTTAGGAAATGTAGGTTATAAATCTTTTAAGCACCATTGATACGTGTGTCTTGTAACACAGTGATGTTTCTAGCTACTTGTGAATTCATAGTTTGGTGTGGTTCAAAATGGCTGGTTCTACTCTACTTCATGGAATTATAACACAATAAAAAGGACAATGTAAGAGTATTTAACGAGTTTCTGTAAGACGCCACAGAGTGAATACCAACCAATCAGAATGAATCTTATACTCATCTGCCTCCAATAATATTTGATTAGGTTGATTTCTATAGGTGACTATGCGTTGCACACTTTCACTGTTCTGCTCTTTACATAGCCTTGCTCAATGTGTTGAAAATCCATACATTTCCAGCCGGTGTTTTGACAGTTTTCTTAACAATGGCCCGCTGATATTACTTACAGGAAAAAAGACACAGGCTATTGAAACATGCTGATATTTTAAAAGGTTTTCCAAGTTATATCACAGGGCTCATCTGCCAAACTGTCTTTATAGGGTTTGCGAGACAAAACAAGCAGTTGAAATCCATATTGTTCAGGCTGAATTGGGAGTTGAAAAACTACAAGTTCATAACCCCATCTTATTCATTCTTTACATCCATCATCAACTTGTTCATTGTGAGAAAACAGAACAAATAAAGGGAAATGTTAGCAAGGCCGTATTTTCTAATCCTTGCACTGAAGCGTGTGCCAGGAAACCACCGTAAAAGCCCTCTTTCACCAAAACACCTTTGAAGAAACTTTACCAGAAGCTGATAAAGTGTGCTTGTATTGTAATTAATTTAGGGATTACCCTAGCAATCATATATATGAAAGTGTCAGGGCTTATGATCCAGACTTTCAATACAGTAGGAGGTTCTGAAAAACGCATGAAGCTTTAAATGCAATGCTTCGTTTGGTCTGTGCTCCTCTATTGCAACATATTGGAGGAAAAATTAAATGCACCTGTGGAGGTCGGTGGAAATCCAAAGCATTGCCCCTACTAGGCCTTGTATGATTTCAGTATGTAAAAGAGCAATGTGTTCAGCAAGCTTTTACAAACTATTTTTAAAGCATTGAGCAAGCTTCAAGCAGCTTATTTGAAACTTTTAATGCAAACTTCAGCTCCAGTATGGGGATCCTAAACATAGATATTAAAAAATAACTAAAGCCAAACCTTTTTTACTTCTCATTTGGGTCACAGAAGTACATTTACTAATGTACTCCTGTGACCAAAAGTCAGCATGTAGCCAACTATTGCCCACTATATGCTGACAGCACAGAGCCGCAATATTGACAATATTGTTAGGATCCATCCAGCTTCCTGATTGACAGCTGACTCTAGAGCCAGTGCCAGCTGTGCTAGTCTCCTTCCCTTTCTATTCCTCCAACAAATACTGCTCTCTGCAGAAAGAAGATATAGAGCAGGGGTAGCCAAACTCCGGCCCTCAAGCTGTGGTGAAACTATAAATCCCATGAGGCATTGCAAGATTCTCACAACCACAGACATGACTCCCGGAGAGAGATGCATCATGGGATTTGTAGTTTCACCACAGCTGGAGGGCCGGAGTTTGGCTACCCCTGCTATAGAGCCTTGGTTCTCAATTGTTGGGTCTTGACCCAAAAGTGGGTCGCGACCCGATGTCCAGTGGCTCGCTGCATGCCGTACATTTTTATAGGTGAGACGCTCTTCATCATCCCCATAGCGCAGCACTGTCAGTTCTCACAACAAGCAGCCATTCAAAATATGCTGCCTGGCGCCAAGTGTCGACTTGAGGTGGGGTGGGCTGGGGCTATGGCTGCGAGGGAGCTCCATCCATATGTGCATTGCTTACAGCTCCCTTGCATGCCCTGTAGAAGTGCCTGGACTGGAGGGACATCACATTCTGGCTCCCGGCACCTCTACGGGCACGCATGGGAGCTTTACAAGCAATGCACATTTGGCTGGAGATCCATCACAGCGCAGCAGCCGCCACTGGACACCAGGTTGAAGATCCACTCCAGTTCCCATAAGGTAGGGAGACTGGATGGATCTTAAAAAAAAATTATGTCTGTGGTTGCGTGTGCCTTTCAGTGTTTTTGAGGGCCCGTTCGCACTAGTACAGTGCAATAAACGCACTGTACCATGCAATCGGACCTACCATGTGTTCTGGTGAGGGAGGTGCGTTGCATTGCCATTCATTTGAATGGCACCTCAAATGCACCTCCCACCTACAGTTCGATCGCCTGAACAGGAAAGCACGGTACCGCAATGCTGTGCATTCCATTGCAGAGTGACTTGGGTCGCGACTTAATGACCAAAGACAAATGGGGGTCCTGAGGTTACACAGGTTGAGAACAACTGATATAGAGCCAGCATGTGTCTGTCTATCATTTCACTAAAATTACGTAATTTTGCTGACATCTCTCAATTTTCACCAACATTTCTGGGAAATAAATCTCCATTTCACTCATCCCTATTAATATATGTATTTTTCATTTGGAACTCCAGTTATTCCCACCAGCCACCCTTCCTCCACCCCTGAAGCCCCTTCAAGTCTTTTTGTAACCCTATACATACCTTTTTCCTGCAGTCTGGTCATGTCACAGACGCTTCCTCTTGTGAGTGCTACTCAGTCCTTAAATACTGTGAGCCCAGACTGTATGATGGCATGCTCCCCATGGGGTTTCAACAAAAGGCTGGACAGGAAATAGGTGAAGTCACAGGAAATGGATTGGCGGTGCTGGACAGAGGAAGGAGCCAAGGATAGAGTTGAATCACGGAGAGTAAAAGTAGAACTTGGCAATATTGTTTTTTAATATTTGGGGTTATATAAAAAAATATATTGGAGTTCTATGCTCTTTAATATATCATATCGATGAACAATAATTTCTGTTTTTTTAGGGTTTTTTTCCATTTTTTTTATTTCCTTTCTCACCTCACTATATTATTTCTAAATTCCCAAGACTAATGCATTTTTAACCAATTTGGAAAATGAGTGCCTTTAAAATTGCACTGCCACTAGTTAATTGTCCTTCTTACAGCAGTTATCTAGTGTTTCCACAATGTGCCGGCTCTGCAGACTTGTCCCAATATGATTTCAAGCTGGCCAATGCTGAGAGGCCAATTGGCTGTACCTGCAGGCATTGTACAGCTCTTTCCATGCAGTGAGAGCAGATAATCATTTTGAGGTAACACTTTACCTTTAGGGAAAATTATCTTTTATTTTTATAACAATGTATTTCTATCTCTGGAAAATTCCACAAGATGTCTGTGTACTTTGGCAAATCCCACTTTGAAGACACTCTGAAAGGCAGAGCGAATAAGCTGTTTTTCCAGGTGCAGCTTACACTACAGGCACTGGGGGATATGAAAAGACGAAGCAATTAACTCTTAATTTTGCTAAGGGGAAGAATTCAAATGCTTCCACACCCTACGATACACAAATGTAATCTTGCATTAGTTATAATTATGATCACGCTAGTTGAACAGATTGAGTTATTCCTATAAGCGGTTGTTGATGAAATATTTCATAAGTCACACAGAAGTAGGATAAATATTGATGACATTATTTCATGATTTACTTGAGCAGTATTGGCCATATCCCCATTATCATTTTCGGGACAAAATTATATTTGTAAATAAAATCTTTAAAAAAAAACAAATATAGTGTATATCTAGAAATGTTAATTGTAAATAGGCAGTTACCTGCAAAATGTACCTTTTTGTTTTGAATTCCCCCAAAGAAATATAGGTTTCACATCCTGTGCATTGAAATTCATAGCTGTATATATGCTGTGAGATCTACTAAAGAACTGCTGCCCCTTCCTGCTTGTTGCAGATAATTTGGAGTGGTTATGTTACCACTGTGCTGCTCACAATTTTCTTTGCTGGAGAGAAAGCTGTACATGTGGACCTGCAGTGCAAGGTATGATTTCTACAACTCTCTTGCTGCTTTTTGATTATTGCCCTGCCAAATGTCAAATCACTGATCATCAGTGGGGGGGCTCTCACAAAAGGAAGCAAAGTCCAGCTCCTCTAGCAAAATGGCCATCTCCACATAGAGACCCAGTGCAGAACAAAGTCAAGTAGGTCAGTATAAGGGAAAAGATCATCTGCAGGGTGACTATATGCAATACTGGTAACTAGTCCTTTTCCCCCAATTCCATAGTTCACGTGTTTTTTAATTCAATGGCATCAACATGTCGCCATTGAATAAAGACCAGCTCCCCTACCCTGTTGTATATAAGGTGCTCTAGCAGTCAGAAGTTTTTGGAAAACATATTAGCTGCTTCTCTATTGCAAGGAAGTGAAAATGCTAATTGCTTGCATTTAATGGTGTAAAATGGTGTCATCTTGCACTGTTATTTTCAGTAAATTGAATATGGATTAGTTGCTTTGGATTACTGTGCTTTGCATTAGCGATTTACCATTTTTTTGGTTTTTGACTTTGGATGTGTTTTAACTACTTATACTGTATGAGTGGAGATAGTGTCCCAACATATAAAAAAGATCAGCCTGTATATTCCTCAACACTTTTTAGAAATATACAGCTTTCTAGAGTGTTAAGTCTAAATACTCCTCATCATTTACAAAGATTATGAACATTACAAGATTACTATCATGGGTAACAATCTCTCAAAATATCCCAAAAAACAGATTACAAAAATAAACTGCCTAGTCCAAAAACAAAAAGTCACACAGTCTAATATTTCATTGGACCACCTTTAACTTTGATTAAGGCACACATTTCGATAAGCTTACGCAATGTCACAACATTTATTTCCTTCCAGAGTTGCATTCATTCTTCACCAAGATCTTGACGATGGGAGAGAGGCACCAATGTGCAAAGTCTTCTCTAATACAACACAAAGATTCTCAATGGGTTAAAGTCTAGACTTCAAGGTAGCAAATCCATATGTGAAAATGATGCCTCATGCTCCCTGAACCACTCTTTCACAGTTTGAGCACGATGAATCCTTGCATTGTCACCTTGGAATATACCCGTGTCATCAGGGAAGAATTGAAGCATATCACTGCCCCCAAAGGCTTGTAGGGTAGGCACTAGGCATGATGGGTGCCTCACTACATTCACCTCTCTTCTTACTCCTGATGCATCCATCACTCTGGAACAGGGTAAATCTGGACTTATCAGACCATATGACCTATTTCCATTGCTTTAGAGTCCAATCTGTATCCTCCTTAGCAAATTGAAGCCTATTTTCTGATAAGCCTCGCTGATGAGTGGTTTTCCGAAGGCTACAGAGCTGTTTTGTCTCAATCCCTTGAGTTCTCTTCGCATTATGCATGTGGAAATGCTTTTAATTTTACTATTAGAAATAGCCATGAGTTCTACTGCTGATTATTTACAATTTGGTTTCACCAAACGTTTAAGTGATCATCGAAGATTTTTTTCTGACCACATTTCTTTCTTAAAGATGATGATTCACCACTTTCCTTCCACTTTCCTTCCAGTTTCAGCAATCTCCTTAATTGTTTTCTTTGCTTGATACAGGCCAATAATTTGACCCTTCTGAAACGGAGTTACATCTTTTCCTCGACCACAGCATATGTCCTCTGACATGGTTGCTTTAAGAAATGAGAAGGAACTGTACTCAGTAGACATGTGCGATTCGTTTCGTTCCGAATCGAAATTCGGCCGAATTTTCGGAAATTCGGACATTTTGATGTATCCGAATTCCGAATTACAGATATAACGAATGCAAACGAATTCGAATTTCCATTTCCGAAATTCGGTAGCGGTAGTTCGTTCGAACGTTCGTTTAGTTTTCGTTTCTTATTCGTTTCGTTCGTGGAGCAAAGTGATATTAGAGAAGGAGAAAAACATTTTTCCCCTCAAATGTCACTTTGCTACGAATGAACGAAACGAAAACGAACGTTCGAACGAACTACCGCTAACGAATTTCGTCCGAATCCAAATTCCGAATTGACTTTCACACCCGAATCCCGAAAAACGAAATAACACAAATCCGAATTTAAAACGAAACGAAACTAAACGAATTTTTTGGCAGTGCACATGTCTAGTACTCAGTGCATCAGTTAGTCAAATAACCTGTTGCCAGCTGAAACATATTAATTACTGCAGTATTTATCCAATGGAAGACTCTTATCTATTTGCTTAGCTAAATCAAAATGGTGGTTTTTTGGGGGGGGGCCAAGCAGTGGATATACATGATGATTAGATCAGACGTTTATCCCTCCTGTAAGAAGTGTTTTGTTGCTTATTACGGACTAAAGCTGGCCATACACCTATAGATTATCTGCATATTTTCTATGGTCAGATGGAGAAAAGTGCAACAGATTCCTCCATCTATGCTAAACTGTGTTGCTGGAGGAATCTCCCTCTGGGCCAAGCTTCAGGATATTGCTAGTTGGCCCCACTGGCTCGAAAATACCTGGACAATCTGATTGGATGCAGGCATTGTTCTAGTATTTTGAGAGCCAGCGTTGCCGACTAGCAAAATACTGAAGGTTGGACTAGTGGGAGATTCCTCCATCCACACAGTTTGGTGTAGATGGAGGAATCTGTTGGACTTTTTCCATCTGACCATAGAAAATCTGCATAAAATCTACAGGTGTATGGCCAGCTTAACTCCTTCACTCATGGCTGTCTATATTTACATATACAGTGACTGAAATTTTCTTTTGGAACAGGATGTGACTGACAAAAATACTGTGTATCCAAGTTCATAAAGAAAGCCATGGTGTTGATTTACTAGAGGCCAATATTCTATTCACTTTGCAGTGGAATTTTCAAGTTGTAAGGAATTTTAACTCAAGGTGAAATTTACACACACAAGTCAGTGCAGTGGCGTATCCCTCAATGGGCAGCTAAATCCAAAGTAGGGGAGGCTGTGCCTGAAAGGAGGTTCATTTTGAAGTGTTGTGTCTTTCTAACCCATACAATTTAACTAAAACCCTAATAATTTCATTTTAATGTTTTCTGTAAAAGCCCAATAGGATTTTTCACCGATAGAAAGCATTCTGTACATCAGACTCAAAGTATTTATTTATTGCAATCAAAGCACAATTTACTTTTGGTTTATCTTGGCTCATGCTATTAATCACACCAAAACTTGTTAATTATTAAACATGTTTACCACTATTTTCTACAGGATACAAATGAGCTATATTTTGTACTGTTTATGTTCTAATAGACTCTTTCTATTGTAAAGTTAAATGTTCTATAGCTAATCACTATGATTGCTTCAGTCCCTGTAACTCTACCATCCACTTTGAGTGATTAAATGTATTACTTATTTTGTATTAAAGATTCAATGACACATCTATTAATACTGCAGATTTTGTTAGTACACTTTATGAAATATCTTGAAAATGTAAATGCTCCTTAACGTCTTCAGGAAAGATTGAATATTAAGGTCTGTGTGAAGTGTGAGCCTTTATCTGAGATCATCTGTACTGAGATGGACTGAATAATAAGAGGGGTGCTACTGTGGATTATTATAGAATTGAATGAGTATTTTTATCAGCATATCCCTTCAATATTTCCTGCAAAACCTCTATAAACATTGCCAGCCCATGATCTTAAAGTGACACTAAACTCAGGAGTTAAATCTTAAAAAAACTATTAACAAAAATGGATCTTATTTGTATATATCACTCACCTGTAGATCCTCAAATCATCTCTGAATTGGTGCTGACACTATCCTTCCTTCTGGAGGGTGGTTACTTTTGTTCCCCACTGTCCCTGTGTGTGTTGTAAAGTAGTCACCGCTCCAAGCTTGCTCCAGTGAGATTGTAGTCCATCATGGGAGTGGTGGACTACAATCCAGTGTCCAATAAAAGGAAAATTCCACTAACTTATGTTGCATTCTGAGACAGAAAGTGAAGAGAATTCTCCCTCAGTAAGACACAGGCAACAAGAAAAACCCTAAAGGGTTTAAAAATATTTCCCTACTTGATCCAAAACATTAGAAAGTTTTGGTTTTACATACATTGTATTCTTTATGTGTATCAAGGTGTTTGGCTGGATTTCCTATTTAAATGTATATTTATTTTTTTCTCAATAAAAAGTGTGCTGTAATGGTGATTTTGGGCACAGATATAACCCAGCTAATGCAAAGAAAGGTCTTAAATTAGTAAAAACCTACCAGACAAAGCATGGTAAAAATATCATTGAGAACTGAAGACAGTTAAATGAGGTATTCAGTCGTTAATGGAGTACACAATGTGTACAGTAACTGAATCCAGAGAACAGTGCACCTGAAGATGGCTGTACCGTGCAAAGCGAGTAAGAAAATTGTTTTTAATTAGCACCTTCCCCAAGAACTGCTGATTAATACTGTTTGGTTTGGTGAAAAGCTTTCAGCTGAGTAATTTGTACAGCCATTACAACATTTTGTTAGACCAGGACTCCTGTTGTTAAACACAAACAGCAGATGATAATGGTAGAAGATGAGTTTGTCATGTAACAATTTTATAGTTTTCAAACACCAAAATTGCTGTTACATGCTAGTGTTTTGGTCATATGAAGAAGAATCAAAATTGCCTTTGTGTACAATTTAACTTTATTGTCAAGATGTTGCTGATTCACTTTTTGAGGAGAATGGTGGTGGGGGGAGGTCACAGTAGAAGAGGGGGTCCCTCTGAAAATACCCTTGTTAAGTTATGAGAAATGCGATGGGACACAGAAATGTGCAACTCAAATAGCTGGTTATATTTGGGCTTTAAGTCAAAGAGAATACCACTTCATTGAAGATCCCAATAATAGAGGATTTAGTCCTCATTTAAAATGTTTTGTAGAGAAGCATAGCCTAACATAGACCTAGAGAAAAAAACTTTTCAATCCATTTCAATACTTAAATAAAATGAAGGACCATTGTGTGCACTAATTGTTTCACCTCTATTATCTAACCTTTTATAAATCCAAGTAGATCCGAAAATGAAACAGGATGGTATTTTATTTAATAAAATACCCTTTTCACTTGTTTATCCTTTTTTTCCATTTCTGTGCTGCTTATCTCCTCCAGTCTTTTTCAGCCACTTCCTGTCTACGTGCATTCCCTCCAGCGTCAGGTACCAATCATTGCTTTAGATGGGCTTCCTTAAAGTGACAATGGTATACCGTTCCGACCATGCATGTGATAGAATTATGACACAGGAGCACAATTGGGAGACAGTTGTCACTCCTGTACAAGCACCCTCAAGGCAGGATCAATAAGTATTAAGCTGCCCCTACACCTTACGAATATCGGCCTATTTTCGTATGCGATCGCGTTTTCATCCGATATTCATAAGGTTAATGGGCAGTGTACAACAGCAAATACTGTACAATCGATTGACTTTTGACTGACCAGCAGGTTAGAAAACTTTGGCCGATCGTACGATTTTCGTAAGGTTGGTGGCGTTTCCGTACGTCAAAATTCGTACAATTTACACTGCTCATACGCAGATGAAAATATGTGCGTTCGATTACCACTATTCGTCCAGGTGCTTTCTTTTAACTACCGCTGATACAACCTTCCGATAATCAGGGCAGGATGGGGCCGTCGTACAAAAATCGTATGACGGTTCGATCATCGGGCGAAAAAGTGTTGTCTGATGAACGCAAGCAGGGCCGGCCTTAGGGGTGTGCCATGGCAACAAAGGCGCCAGGCGGCCGACACAGCTCGTCCTCGGCGGCTTCTCTCATCCTCACCACTGGCCATCTGGCCATCTGACATGACAGCGCTCCCGTGAGGGGGAGAGAAGCCGGGCCCGCAGCTGTCAGGATGTCCGAGCGGGGAGGAGATCGGAGCCGCTGTCATCCTGTCAGTTTCAGGATGACAGCGGCTCTGTGCGTGGCAGAGCGGGGGATCGGTAAATATCAATGATACTTACCGATCCTCCGTGTGAGAAGGACAAACTGGGCTTGGGCGCCTATATCGGCGTGTGACGTCACCTGACGCCACGCATGCATGGTGTCATGAAACGTCATGCTCCCCGCCTTCAAGATGGTGGCACGCATTCACAGAACACGCCGGTGGCCAACATGGCCGATGCACATTCTCAAACAAATTATTATTATTATGTGCCTGAATAAATTTTTCGTTTATTCGGACATATAGTAATTCATTAATTTACACGAAGTCTGGGTTTTGTGTTCCGTTATTTGTACTTTTCTAGATATACGTAGTTGAAAAAAGGGATCGGCATGACAACCTGACACTTTATCTTTATAGACTCTATTTTAGTTTGACATTTATTGTTTGCCTTCTGTTGTTTTGTTTGATAAGAATACTTATATTGTGCCTACAAGTTTAATGCCTTTGAATAAAAGTTTTATTTTTATCATACTTTTTAATATACTTTTGTTTGCGGCTTAACAAAATAGGAGTCTTTAAATGTTGCGGATATTGGGGGAAATGGGTGTGGTTACTGGAGGTGTGGCCACTGAGGGGTGTGGTCACTGAGGGGCGCTGTAAAGCTTTCTCGCACAGGGCGCCTAAAGGCCTAAGGCCT
This sequence comes from Nanorana parkeri, assembly GCF_000935625.1. Taxonomy (NCBI): domain Eukaryota; kingdom Metazoa; phylum Chordata; class Amphibia; order Anura; family Dicroglossidae; genus Nanorana; species Nanorana parkeri. The sequence goes on along the minus strand of NW_017306331.1, from coordinate 2,419,833 downwards.
GCCCTGATCGCAAGGTGTATTTATTTTAATGAAAGCTGCACATTTAAAAAGCATAAAAGCAGCTTTTGAAGTCACATTGACGTGTAAATGCTTATATGACATTTTACTGGCTTGGTTTATATTTACTTTAAAGATGTGTTACAAAGGGGTCTATTTTGTATAAATGTTTTTCCACAACATTTTACCCTAAACGCACTTTTTTTTCTAACTGAATTCAATTAGGAAAAACGTGTGAATGCTGGGTGAAGGTTGTATGAAAAAAATATAAATAGACCCCTTAGTTTCCTTTTGTACATGTTGCCATAACTATTTTTCTCATGCTATGGAATGTTTTTGAGTATATTTCTGTTAGTTATTTATAGTGCAGCATTTTTAATGTGTGAATAATAAATTGTCAATTCAATTCAATCCAGCTAAGTTAGACATATTTCTCACTGCCAATAGATGTCTGAAACCTGTATACATTCTCATGTAAAGAAATCTTCAGAATTTGGCACAGCAAGATAAGAGCTGGTGATTGGCCTCTGTAAAAAGTACAGTGCTTGATGATTCCTAGACAAATTGGCATATTACGTTTTTTTGTTTTTTTCCCCCTCTGGCCAAGGTGAGTGAGCAGCAAGAATCGACTTGCTGCACCATAGCTGAGCATAAGGGATTTTACAGCAGACTGGGAGGCAGTAATCACAAGGGTTGAGGAATACGGCACTGCCAAATAAGCTTCAGACAGCATAATAGTCTAAAAGAAAAAAAGGCACAGAGCGCTAATGTGAAAAAAGAGCTGTCCACCACATGCCGTACAAAATCACCAAAGGTCATTTTATGGTAGCAATTGTGACATGAAATTGGTGGTCATGCTACATGTCTAATACTCAGCACAGCTTTATAAGTGATGGGCCCCTCACGATGGCTGTCATTAAGTGCTTTCATCATAATAAACTTTAAACTGTTGGCTTTATGAATTGCCAGTCAGCTTCAGCTGTTCCTGGATAACACTCGCAGTGCTTTAAGTGTGACAAGCCCTATTACGTCCCCCCCCCCCACACACACATATTATTAGACGTGCGAAGACTAAAAATTCATTTCACATGAAATGAACGAAAACTAAAAACGTTTTCATTTGTTTCATCAAACAAAACAAATTTTAATGCTATTTTGGATTCAGCCACTGGCGTGTTCTGGAGGCAGGGCGCATGGTGTCATATAACACCGCACGTGTTGGGCGCCTATATCGGCGTGTGACGTCACCTGACGCCACGCATGCATGGTGTCATGAAACGTCATGCTCCCCGCCTTCAAGATGGTGGCACGCATTCACAGAACACGCCGGTGGCCAACATGGCCGATGCACATTCTCAAACAAATTATTATTATTATGTGCCTGAATAAATTTTTCGTTTATTCGGACATATAGTAATTCATTAATTTACACGAAGTCTGGGTTTTGTGTTCCGTTATTTGTACTTTTCTAGATATACGTAGTTGAAAAAAGGGATCGGCATGACAACCTGACACTTTATCTTTATAGACTCTATTTTAGTTTGACATTTATTGTTTGCCTTCTGTTGTTTTGTTTGATAAGAATACTTATATTGTGCCTACAAGTTTAATGCCTTTGAATAAAAGTTTTATTTTTATCATACTTTTTAATATACTTTTGTTTGCGGCTTAACAAAATAGGAGTCTTTAAATGTTGCGGATATTGGGGGAAATGGGTGTGGTTACTGGAGGTGTGGCCACTGAGGGGTGTGGTCACTGAGGGGCGCTGTAAAGCTTTCTCGCACAGGGCGCCTAAAGGCCTAAGGCCTGCCCTGATCGCAAGGTGTATTTATTTTAATGAAAGCTGCACATTTAAAAAGCATAAAAGCAGCTTTTGAAGTCACATTGACGTGTAAATGCTTATATGACATTTTACTGGCTTGGTTTATATTTACTTTAAAGATGTGTTACAAAGGGGTCTATTTTGTATAAATGTTTTTCCACAACATTTTACCCTAAACGCACTTTTTTTTCTAACTGAATTCAATTAGGAAAAACGTGTGAATGCTGGGTGAAGGTTGTATGAAAAAAATATAAATAGACCCCTTAGTTTCCTTTTGTACATGTTGCCATAACTATTTTTCTCATGCTATGGAATGTTTTTGAGTATATTTCTGTTAGTTATTTATAGTGCAGCATTTTTAATGTGTGAATAATAAATTGTCAATTCAATTCAATCCAGCTAAGTTAGACATATTTCTCACTGCCAATAGATGTCTGAAACCTGTATACATTCTCATGTAAAGAAATCTTCAGAATTTGGCACAGCAAGATAAGAGCTGGTGATTGGCCTCTGTAAAAAGTACAGTGCTTGATGATTCCTAGACAAATTGGCATATTACGTTTTTTTGTTTTTTTCCCCCTCTGGCCAAGGTGAGTGAGCAGCAAGAATCGACTTGCTGCACCATAGCTGAGCATAAGGGATTTTACAGCAGACTGGGAGGCAGTAATCACAAGGGTTGAGGAATACGGCACTGCCAAATAAGCTTCAGACAGCATAATAGTCTAAAAGAAAAAAAGGCACAGAGCGCTAATGTGAAAAAAGAGCTGTCCACCACATGCCGTACAAAATCACCAAAGGTCATTTTATGGTAGCAATTGTGACATGAAATTGGTGGTCATGCTACATGTCTAATACTCAGCACAGCTTTATAAGTGATGGGCCCCTCACGATGGCTGTCATTAAGTGCTTTCATCATAATAAACTTTAAACTGTTGGCTTTATGAATTGCCAGTCAGCTTCAGCTGTTCCTGGATAACACTCGCAGTGCTTTAAGTGTGACAAGCCCTATTACGAATTGCAACCATGTTTCAAGCCTACTTGGCTTCCCCACTCCTGGGGTGATTGCCATCTATTAAACAGCATCTGGGAAGATTTTCCTCTGGCAATCTCTGATCAAGAGCTTTTTTGGGGCTTTGACCTGCATTTCCTTCAAGACTTTTCTGAGGAGTTTTATAAGAGCAAAGACTCTGGAGAATTTATAGCCACTTCTGATTAATACCTTTTCAGAATTTTTTGTAGCCACTCTCCCACTGTTACATGGACATGAAAAAAAAAAAGCCTTCATTGTTCCCAAGATGCCTATTTGTAATATTGCAGGCTTCTCCGCTTAGGCAAAATCATAGTTTGGCTTGTCATGCACTTTAAAATACATTGCTGCTAGTAATAGTAACACAGCTTAGAGTAACTTTAGTTCTTTATGGCATTAATATAGTAATTCATGGCATATAATTATATGCAAAATAGACCCTTGTCGTAGATATATAAATAAATTAATATTTAAACCATAGAAGTTAAGATAACTACTATATAAAATACTAATAAATATA
>NW_017306331.1:2401233-2416409 GCF_000935625.1 Nanorana parkeri | reverse complement strand
TACACAATGCATTCTTACAAAAAAAGAAAATAAATAAAATATATTAATAAAATAACGCATTAAAACAAAATAATAATAATAAACACACAAAAACAAAATAATTATAATAATACTAATCTTTATTATTATTGGTGTTGTTGTTATTCTAAAACAACTGTATTCATATTATTGGTGTTGTTTTCGTACACATTATTTAATATTTCATTTTTTTTATCTCTTCCATGAAAGAACAATTGAACTACATTTGGATAGGTATTGCTGAAGAATACTATCAGTTGCATGCTACTCAATAAACAGTGTATTCCATTTGAGAAGTGTAAACATTGTATGCACTATAGTTCAGACACAGGTGTTCTTGGTGTGGTAAAAGCTACCTGTGTACTAGATCTATCTAATGCTGTTATTAACATCTCGTTAAAGCCAGGTAATATCACATAAGAGGTTTAAATAAATGTCTCCGCCATGGACAATTACACAAGTAAATTGCAAAACCCTTGCAAGATTAGATTCTGTATTTAGTGGAAGCACCTAGGGGTTTGGGTGTGGAGAAGCATTTTTTTAATGGCAGGAGAGCCTCCTGTGGAGAGCAGCAGACAACCCTTACTTATTTAGAGAAAGAGGCAGCTACATGCAATTGAAACAAATCTGCATTTCATTCAAGGGAAAACAAGAAGTTGTTTTTTTAAATTGAAGTTTGGTGTTTATATTAAGAATGTTTGACAACCTTTAAGCAGACCTTTGGTATCCCAAGGAACAATTAGGTGTTTTAATGTGTAAGCTGACCTTTGTACCTAAAAAAAATAAAAAAATAAAAATATTGTGTTCATTTACATTACTTGTATTCATGGATTTCTGTTACATACAATGTATGTACATAGTATTCACTCCTTTGGAATTTTTTACGTTTTATTGTTACAGAACACTGAATCACTGTGAATTTATTCTTTACAGTAATCTAAAGAAATAGACTTTCATTGCACAAAAAAAAACAAAAAACCTGTAATTGATTGCGTAAGTATATACCACCTTCAAGGTTTCCTCCAGGATTTACCTATATTTTGCTGTATTTATTCTACCTTAGATCCTCACAAGCATTCCAGGGTCTGCTTTGGAGAAGAATTCCCATTCCATGATGCTGACACCACCGTGCTTCACGGTGGGGATGGTATTCTTATTATCATGTACAGCGTTTGGCTACTGCCAAATTTAAAGCTCACTACACACAATTCAATCTGATTATACAATCTCCTTTTGATCTACCAACAACTTTGTAGTGCAAGAGCCTGCCTGATTGGATATAAATTGAATCAATAGATTAGGGAGGCCCTTTTTTTACATAGTTTTGGTAAATCTTAAGTTTATTGTCTGGTCAGATTGTAACGTGTATGGTGACCATAAGAGGACCACAGAATCTTCTTCCAACTGACTTTTAAGTCTTCCACATGCCTTCTGGCACACTGTTGGCGACATGAGAAATACATTTTTAAAACAGATTTTTAAGAGACCACGTGGTCACAGGCATGGACATCCTCGGCAGTTTTTCTGAGCCATCATGGCCTCCTCTGTATTGTTTCTCATAACCTGCTATTATTTTAAAGGTGGAGCTGGTGCTACTGTATTCTGGGCCTCTCTTTCCTGATCACCCCTCAGGGCATATTCAATTAGTTCTCTACTGTGACTGACCCTTCCCTTATCTGTGACATATATCGATCTGGGGCATCTGAGTTTATTACACTCATTTTGGTGATCTGTAGTTACCACATAATTCGACTAAGAAATCTTTCATCCACCTGGAGATGTTCCCACTCACACAGGTAGCTGCCGCAACTACGTTTTCAGATTTCAACTCCATTGCCACCTGCTGGTAAAATCTATTACCAAAGTTTATTACAGTATATGGCCAAAAGGTTTTGGATACCCCTCCACATTATTGAATTTAGATGCACAAAGCTAGGTTTATAAAGACTTGGTTTAAAGACTGTGGTGTGGAGAAACTTGAGTGGCCTGCACAGAGCCCTGACCTTGACCCAACTGAACACCTCTTTTCACTGAATGGGAACAAATTCTCAAAGGCACGCTCCAAGAGGTGAAGCCTGTTCTAGCGTCAAAGGAGAGGGGGCATCTCCATATTCATAGTCCTAGGTTTGGAATGGGATGGCCAACAAAATGTTCACAAACGTTTGGCTATACAGTGGATATGATTTCCAACACAGGTATTATATCAGACAGGAATTGAATAAAATGGTTCTTATAGACATGAGTGGACCTTTATTTCCACCTGTTTCCAGCTACTGTATACAAGGTCATGTCTATTGTATGGGTATAGAGAGACCTATAAGGGAAAGAGTAGCTTGGGATTTCTGTTGAAATGATCCTATTGCTTCACCTATGGTATGCTGTCACATGGTTGTTTTATCATAGTGGTCCCCTCTCCAGGGAACGAACATAGATACTGAAATCAAGCTCTTGTTAGTCTGGTTTTGCTATGTCGAAACACTTCTGGATACATTTTAATTACATAAAAAATACTTCCAATTTACGCATACCCTAAAAATTAACTTCTGTCATTTGGTCCCTTTTGGTATGTTAAATATACCATTAAAAGCATTTTGTTAGATCTGTAAAGTAAATATTTACCCGTTGATCTTGTCAGAATTCTTGTGAGTTAATACCTTCCTGTGCTCTCTGTTATCAGTTTAATTGAGGATTGGTAGTAATATATTACTTTTTTTGTTTTTGGACATAGATACACTTTAAACGTTCACTAACTCTCATTACATTGAGACTATAGACCTGGCCAGCTTAATGTCCTTTTACTGGTAAGTTACAGCTTGACAAATGACCATGAAATGACCCAATTCAGAAGCCTTTGTGAAGACCAATCTATAAACTCCCTCACCTAAGCCTACAATCCGTGCTCTTTGAGTGTACAGCTAAAATTTTGTTTATTATATACGTCTTTTACTGTTGCCTTGAGAATGACTTTTTACCCTTTACTTTTTATTTGTCTTGGCGTTACCATATAGCTTGAATACCATGGAAACACTAATTATAACGGAAGGCAGTCCTACAATGGTGAGCTGAAGACCTAGAACAATGTTATTGCCTCTCTTTACCCAATGAATTGTTTTGGTGTGTTCACAGGATCCTGAAAATGAGAGTACTACAACTTCTATCTGTATTTTGAAAAGGATTTATAGTGTCTTGTCATTGAGCATACATCTTCAGTTATAATTGTGAAGTTAACTTGAATGTCATATTTGATAGAGTGTAGAACTGAACTGGGTAGTGATAAAAAACAAACACAAATAATTGCAGCTCTGTATTCATGATTGAATTATTGAATGTATTTTTAATACAAGCAGTGTAAGTACCTGAATTTGACTTATTGTCAGCCTCTGAGAGGCTACTCTATGAGAGGAAGCACAAGAGGCGATCAGGTTATGTGCTGACAAAAAGAATGCTGATCAGAGAAAAAACAGAATGACGAAGAGATTAGCTTAACACTGTGTTGCTTCTCCTTTCACTGTCCAATCACATGACTGCCTAAGCTCAGCAGAAGTGGGTTGAATGATGCTGGACATCTAATGGTGGAAAAGTAGTATTCCAGGAGAAAGCTTAAAATTAAAGTAAATATGGCAGCAAAAGCTGTTTTAATATGCTATGTTTTAATGGACTATTCATTTTTTATTTTGTTATTTTTAGCTGCAGTTCTGCTTTAAAAAATAAGTTTATGCTGCTATATATTAAATAATTCAGTTTCATTAGTGATCCTCCTCTTATCCCCTGTACAGTAGCACGGAGGCTGGGAGGAAAGCTTAATAATAAATGCCACATTGAATATGCTGACAGGAAAGTAAAACAGGGTGATCAGAGTGAGGACCACATTATGTGTGTTATTTAGGAAACTGTGCTGCTGCAGTGGAATTCCGGGACATTTCTAACAGTCTGGCAGGGTTGCCTCCTTTAGAAAAAAGTGGGTGCACCAAATTAGAAATTCTTTAACAGATAAAACAGTTAGAGTATTTGTAAGTCATATGTAATGGTGCATTTAGTTTTATCCCTGGAGTTCAACTTTGAAGTGAAAGTCAGTCAAATTTATCTTAAAACTAATGGTCTTTGCTGCTGCCTGCGCCAATATCTGCAGCAGAGAAGAGAAAATCCCGGTTGAAGATCCTGCCGAATCTGATACATCTGGGTGTGAAGAATCCGACAATTCAGAGCACTAATATCACACGTCAATTATACTTTTTCATACTGTTAACCAGGGCCATCCCTACCTTTTTCCCCCTGGCACCAAGCTGTCAGCCGAGATGGGGGGTGATGGTGTTAGTCAACCATGCGGCCCCCCTCCCCACACCTGCTGCCCCCCAATGAGATCCCCCAGGCTTTCGCATTATGGGGACGCCCCTGCTGGTAACAGGTTTTTCATAATAGAATATTAGGCAAGACATGACTCCATGCGCTTGCATAGGCTTCCTCCCACACTACAAAATCATGTTGGTAGGTAAATTGCCTATTGTCTAAAAATTGGCCCTAGTATGTGTGATGGTCTAAAAATCCAATCCTTCTATGGTAGACCCTGGTAACACTCCATTAAGTGTCTAATGCAAGCATGAAGCCATTGAACAAGTAAGCTTAGAAGTGCATCAAAGATTGCAATGTGGTAATTGTAGTAACAAAGGAAAGGGCTCTCATATTCTACAGGCTTTGGAATCATCTGTTGTGTCCAATGCATGCGTAGTTGCTGATGGCCTTGTGAACATAAAATTCTAGGATTGGAATTGACTGAAACTGGAGCAGGGAGAATCTGGAACATTAACCAATTGGCTTCTATCTTCCGGTTGTTCAGCTAAGCTTTGATAATGAAAGTTAGAAGCTGATTGGTTGCCATGCACAAGTGCTCTAGATTTTGTCTGCTCCACAGTTAGTAAATTCCCCTCTATGTATTTTTATTTCCCAACTGTACCAAAATTGAACTTTTCCCATTGGGGAATTTTCTGATCTCTCATATCTCTGGCTGCTAAAGCATTATCAATTTCCCACCATCTTTAAAAAATGGGCCGCTGACATTGTGAAAGATTAAAGTATAAAGTATATCTGAAACTAAACCTGGGAAAAGCAATGATTAGCTTTCTTGCCATACTATTCAGCTATATTGTAATAGTTGGGGTTGAGTTTTGGGTGTTTAATCCATGGTTTTGGAATCTGTACTTTGGTGGCATTCAGAAACTACATATTTGATGTCCAACCATCTCAGTCAGTGAGGTTTGCTTGGAGATCTGTTTCTATTTCTTTTGTTTCTATAGAAGTGTGTCCATTTTGGCATATATTGTCATTATTTCTGAGAGTGTTCCCCCTGACACAGAAAATAATTGCTATTTTTTTTAATCTAAACAAGCAACTAAAATGTGTTAATTGTTAAGTCTCTTTGAAAACACTCACAGTGTCGACTCTTTCATACCCAATACATACTGATAACTAGCAATTTGGATAACTCATCTTACCACTTTGTTTTACCATTCTTCTATAATTATTTTTTTTAATGTTTCCATTATAGGTACTAATATTTTTGGCAAATGCAGTATTTAAACAGTACAATAAGGTCTGTGTATATATGTCCAAAATGCTATAATCTAGTGGTTCATGAATGCCTGTATTTAATTATCTTCAATGTCACAAATAGAAAAGGACACCATACTGACTGTGAAACATGTAGGAGGCATGGTTATGTTTTGGGGCTGCTTTGTGTCTGGCATGGGGAGCCTTGAATCTGTGCAGGGCACAATTAAATCTCAAGCCTATCTAGGAATTCTGGAGCAAAAAACATACTGCCCAGTCTCAGAAAGCATTGTCTCAGTCACAGGTCATGGGTTCTCCAGCAGGATAATGACCCAAAACACAGCTAAAAGCACCCAAGAATGGCTAAGAACAAAACATTGGAGTATTCTGAAGTGGCCTTCTATGAGCCCTGATCGGAATTGAAAATCTATCAAAAAAGTTGAATCATGTAACATAGAGAAGGTACTCTTCAAGCCTGGGGCAGCTGGAGAAGTTTCCTCAAGAAGACTGGGCCAAACTACTTGTTGACTGGTGCATCTCATTAAGAGCTACAGAAATAGCTTGTTTGATGTAATTGCTTCTATAGGTCATGCAATAAAATTTTAAATTCATGGGTCCCATCATTTTTATCTATGCATTTAGTTTTATTATTTAAAATATTCTGTTGACTCAAAATCAAAGCTAAATGTGATTTTTATTTTTTTATTTGAAAAATGGTGGGTCTTCTTTTTTGTGGAAGAGTACCAAGAAATGTATCCATATCTGTAATGATTGCAAAATCTGAAACATAAAATCTGGACAGACAGAAAAAAAAACATGATATCCGGTAACCTAGATGTGTAATTTTTGATCACAAATTCCCATTACAATAAGTAGCTGCTGAAATCACAATGTTATCATTTAAATATTTTAATTTCTTTCCCGGTGAAAGGAGAATAGTTAAATATGCAGTACCTGAGACCTTGAAAAATGTTGTCAATGTCCTCCGCTCTGGTGACTGACAGCACAACTTACACAGAGCAACCATGTTAAAATGTATGTATATTACGAAAAATTGTTATTCTCTACTTACCATAATTTTACTAATCATGACAGCCTACTCTAGACAACTATGGCCTCCTGACCTCCCTTAGGACAACCCCTAACTAGAAAGAAAAAGAGAGCCAGCCCCTAACCTCAGTGTCCCATACCAAAGCTCCTGAAACAGGGTGGGACCGCATGGCTGACATTAGGAAAAGTCAGGAAAGCAAAATTATGGTAAGTATAGGGTAATAATTATTAGTATTCCTGCTCCTCCTTATCTCAGCCTACTCTGGAAAATATCAGCAATAACATTAGGGAGAAAAAACAAACATCATATGACGCAAAATAATTTGATTTGATAAAGCAGGTGATAGGATAGAGGTGCCAAGTGTTGGGTGTCCACCAACATTGCAGTTTTACAGATCATCTAGACAGACTCCTTAGAACAATTTGCCCACAATGGCACCATTCCTCTTGCAGAAGGAGCCATAACTCCAATGGAGTTATATGTCGTCTGAGACTATTCGGTAGTCTCGGACAGAAAAGCTCTCAAGTTGACAGGGCATGCAGCCCAAAGAGAATGCAAAGGTAATTTGCTGTGGTGAAGTCCAAAAATCTTTTCCAGACTTGAGTATAAACTAAATTCGTTTAACATCTTCCAAGCTTTTAGAAGATGCATAACCTGAATAACCTTCTACAACACCTGTAAATGCACTGGATGGTGCTGCTTAACATCCAGGCCATGGGATTCAGGTGACTTCAACTACTGCCCTTGTGTTAACAAGTCTTCCCTTAGAGAAATTGGAATTGGAGGAGCTAGTTTAATTTATCAAAGCAGTATTACTACAGTAGTAGTATTGGTATTCCTCAAATTCTCTCCTCTGATTCTTGAGCAGACACTAAGAATGAGACAGAACACAACATACACCAAACTGAAATTCCAGTTTTGGATTGGCACGTCCTGGCGCAGAGCCCACTTGTAAAACTATGTTAAAAACTTGGGGAGCCTTGCATTGGAAGTTGATTTTCTTCTGACATCCCCCATGTTCTGAAAATTGTCTCAAGATGCTAATAACTCAGTGACCACCCATTGTAGTCTGGAAACTTGTGACTGTTCCTCTGCCACATTGTTGGATCCTGGCAGATGATTTAACATCCAGAAGATGGAGTTTCCCCATGCAATGATTTTTGCCGCTATTTGAAAGATAAGTAAGCTCATCCTAACACCCTGCTTTGCCATGTATGCAACTGCCTTATGTTGTTGGAAAGAGCCTTGACTCTCTGACCATAGAGACAGTATCCAAATGTCTTTAAAGTGTATTTCCACTTTTGCATCTGAATTGGGATAACACCTATTTTATCTTTGTCACATGTTCTCATTCACATAGCGTAACTTAAAAGAATTAAAATTGCTGCTTACACATTTTCTAAAAGAAAAGTTTTTCTCTAAACTCAATTTTCCTCTGCAATCCAAGGGAGTGGGGAGGTTAATGTTTACCGAATACTGTGCTGGCCGATGTTGTTATCAGTTGTAAAGTAGATTTGCATCTGCCTGTCTTAACAAAGGGCTAATTTAAAAGCATTGTATATTAATGAGAGGAAGTTCAGAATGTCCCTATTCTTTCTGTAGGTGCAGCCACAGTTTCCTGTCACTTTTAAATGTGAGGTATCCTGTGTGAATAGGAACAGATAACAAACATATAGTGGGGTTTTCTCCAACAAAAGTGGAAATACACTAAAAGTATTTCAGGATGGTCCTCAATTCAAGCTTGATGGAACTGCTTGGAATTGAGTGATTCCATTGAGCTTGGCAATGCTGGCCCATACACGGGACCTGCCACCCCCAACTGCTGGTAGAATCAACCATGAGGCCGACTAAGTGTCCCCATCGTTTAGCAATGGGTCGGCCTGCGCCATGCCTCTATTACAATCAAAGATCAGCCTGGAAACTCCATCAGATGCCAGAGGTGGAACTTCCCAAACAAGAGGATGGTGCACCTTTCCCACCCACTCTGTTGGCTGAATGGAGCGTCCCAAGCTGAAGACAGCAGGACAGAGAGGTAATAGCCAGAAGGCTAAACACAATATTTGAGCCTGCTGCCATTATAAGACCGCCATTTATGCTGCATTAACATGTAGCCCAGTCCCTGGGACGCCCACCATTATGTAAACATTTACTGCTACTGCTAAAATAGTGGATCCTCCTCCTTGAGGAGGCTGAGCCCAGGCCACAGGATCGATCTGATTCCTTCTGCATCCTGCCAAAAAGGTTGGCAAGAGTAAGGCTTTAAAAAAAAGAACACTGTAGTTAAGGGCTAGCTCTCTTTTATTTTCTAGCAAGGGGTTGTCCTAAGGGGGGTTAAGATTGCAGAGCTGACCCAGGAAATATATGCATATCCTAATGTAGATGTATAATTCCTAATCTGCATACTTATTCCAGGTTAATGTATTGTATGCATTGAATCAGCATGGCAGCCAAGGAAACAGCATTTTTAAAAGGGAGGGAGGGTAAACAATGGCAGCCTCCATACCTCCTTAGTACAAGTTTATTTTAAAAAAAGATGCAAATTACATTTAGTTTACTAAAGCACTGTGTATTATAAACAACTGTCATTCTTAAAATATTCAAATACTTATCATGACTTCTTTTTTCAATTTTTCTTGAATCTCAATGGTGCTTATCTTCTGCAGCCTCTTTGCAGACAGTACCCGCAAGCAATGGCTGCGTGGCATTTCTCAGGGCTGTGATGGTGACAACAGTGGACCACATCTGTGTAATGTGTTTTGAAAATGCCACCGTCAAAAGCCCGTGTGACAGGGTGACAATGTACGGGCACTATTGGGAGGCAGAGCATTACAACACTATAGCAGGAAGTGCCTGAACGAGGTCCTGCATGGCAAAGCTGCAGATATAAAAATATTGAAAATTACATTTGAAAGACATGAACATATAAAAGTGCATAAGAGATTTTAGTGATTGGGTTTACATTTACTTTAAATTCCACCTGTGTACCCCTCTTTCCATCCAGCAGCTTATATAGTTGTCATCAAAATTGAAAGCCTGATTTCAACACTCAGTTTGCCTGTGGTAACAGACATCAGAAAATAATTTAGTTGCTGAATTGGAGAATTATTTTGGGATCCCTAGAAAAACATATATGCAAATGAAATGGTGTTCTGTCGTTTATGGTTGTAATACTAACGATGTGCCTGTGTATGGCGCTGTTGCTGTATGTGGTTATAACATCATTGTGTAAAGAGCACATTTAGGAAGGGCCTCTGTGTCCCATAATGGCTTCTTATAACAAATTAGGAGACTTCTCTGCCCCTCCATTAGATGAATTGAAGGAGTAGAGGCGTATAGAGACAACAGTTCCTCCAGCCAGGAGATCTGTGCTGCTCAGGGGAACTTGATGCGGCCAATGTGTGGGGACCACACATTATGTATAGACAGACAGACAATGGAGCAGCATCCTGTTCAGGTGGAAAAGGTTCATTATTTCTCAAGCATCACATCTGCCAGCCATTGCGGATTAGGCCAGCCACCCTTCCTGTTGTTTTGCTTGGTGCAGGGCTAATTCTCTGCTATTGTTGACTCAGGATTGCACCGAACGACCTTAGAAAGATCTTGTAGAAAATGTAAACTAAAGTGTACAGTGAAATGTATGCTAGATAAATGTGACAACACTGAATATGGAGTGGAAAGCTGAGCAAAGACTTGACAAACTATGTGTGAAGTGAGGGGATTTATAGGTGGGATGATGGCATTGTGCTTGGGTCTTATCAGCCGACTCAGCAGTAGTTGGCTGCTAGCGTAAAGTGGAACTGAAATATAAACAAAAAAAATGGAATAGTAGGTAGAGGTGTTTTGTTTTTTTTTTGGTATAGAAGACTTTGTATGTCTCTTCTGCCAAAGTACTTCTTTACCTTTTTAATAGGATTTTATTTTGCCTGTGTCCTATGAGCAGTGTAGGGTACACCCTCTTTATCTGTACGATTCCAAAGATGGAGATGGGTGCTGCAATAATGTAAACCCAGTGCACATGCATGGGTGGCCACCCAATGGCTGAAGAAGTAGGACCCCACCGGACACAGACGAAGCATTGGAGAAGATGGTGCTGGAGCAATGAGCACAGATTTGTCAGCACTGGATCAGGGCAACCTGAGAGGTACCTACTTACGCATACTTACACATTATGGCAAATGCTTCCTTGACCCCCACAGCTTAGTTCTGAGACTCTAGAGGGGAAATAATAACAGGATACAAGGAAATATACTGGATTTTCATAGTATATTTAGAAAAATGGTGGCATGAGATACAAATGCCTCACAAAGCAAAATAGTTTTTTAGCTGTGCATATAGAAAGGTTAGAACCCTTTTCAAGTTTTCTTTTCTGTGTCCATCTTCACTAATAATACCTTCACTCGCTCAAGTAGAGACAAAGCAGGAAGAGTAGATCTCTCCAAAGACATTTTTCACCAAAACAGGTTTCTACACTGGTATGATTTTTTCCTCCATCCTGTGATCCAGTGAACTCAATCCAGTAAACAGAATCGTGGCTTTGCCATCACTCTCTGTACAAAAAACAATGGTCACTAAGACCAATAACGAGGGTGAATCTCCCTAGTGGAAACAACAAAGGCAATAAAAACCTGGCAGAGATTTTAACCACTCAGCATTCTATTTATTCTATCCATTAACTTTGCATAACCTTTAAATATAAGGTTGTAATGAACAAATAGAGCTATTGTGTTGTGCATATACTGTATACAAGCTATACTTGTATTTTAAGAATTAACCCACATTGTTGTTATAATGTACATTAAGCGGACCATGTGTATGTTTGTTTTACAAAAATGTCTAAAGTTTCCCCTTTAAGATCACTTGTGCACACACAGAATCCCGAATAAAGATTAAGGCAAATTCTGAGCAAGTTTTCCTATAAACCAAATTGATCCATTTACACAAATGACTGTTTTCATACAAAGAAAACCATTTCAATTTCTCCCTCATTCTAGAAAACTGTACATTAGGAGAATGCCATTGCTTTGCTGGTAAAATGATTGCCATAGTCATTATGTTAATGCTAAAATATTTGTAATGCACAAGTAGGGAAATGGCTGAGACATTGGACTGTATTATTATCAGCAGACCTAATATTTTAACATATTACAATATAAGCTTAATATGTATTCATATTATTCATCAATCATTTTCAAATATCACTTCACAATGTAATACATAATAATGTACTTTTATTTACGTAGCATAGAACATTACATTGGGAGGATCTGTATAATATATAGAAGCAATTTATCTAAGAGACTCTACCACTGAGGGAACAAAATGCCAGTTCCTGTGGTGTAAAGGAGTACCAGTGGGCATTTGCTCCATGGGATAGTACTAAGAAGACATATTGAGTTGTAGGCCCCTGAGTGGGGATACTTCACCATTCAGACCCTGACCAGAGTAGGGCCCGCAGACAGTTACAGGGTAATTCACAAAAGGGTGAAGAGTTTGCAGAAGTGAACAATCTAGGGCAAAATAGCTGATTTGGAAAAATTTGCCAATTCAACTCACTTTTCAGTTCAGCTACGTTGTCCTAGATTTTTCACTTCTCCAAACTCTTCACCCTTTAGTGAATAACCCTGTTACTATATAGCTACCTGCAATCACAATGATTAGCAGAAAAAAGTTTTCTAGATTCAACTCTATGGCTTTAAAGTGTCGTGACTCATCGCCAAGAGCTTCAAAGGAAGATAATGCTGAAACATATGAAAGTGTGTTACAATAAGCCACATCCTTTGGGAACACCCACCATGGTCACCAGTCATTACAGCACTGTGGCACACTTTACATGGCACATTTCTTTAGTCCACAGAAATCTGTCCCTACCATAAAAGGGCAACTTGGTTGTGTTTGTCCCCCAACCGAAAAAATCCCTGTGCTCCCCTGATGCAGTGGCTGCTGTACACTTATCGTCTTTCACTTTGCTCCTTTTGGGTGCACTACCCTTAGGACCAGAGGATAAAACATGATGGCAGTTTGTCTGTGCTGCTGATTTGATGGGCCCCTATGTACTGATGTACTGAGCCCATACCTGATCTGGTACAAAGAGACATTTACAGATTCAAATGCATTCTGCTCAATGTAACTGAAGATGCAAACATGCTGAAGGTGTATATCTGTAAAAAAAAAAAAAAATTATGTGAAACAGCCAAACTTTTTTTTTGGTAGATTGAAATGGAGTAGAATTAGGTTAGAACCTCAGATGACACTGAATGCAAAAAATACCTGACAGAAGTTCTATATTTGAATCTGCAGTAGCCATGGTGCTGCAAATGTGATCCGCTATGACACCAGCCATTTGAGGGCTTGCATGTTAGGTTGAGAGCTGATATAAGCTCACTGGTAACCTTAACAGGTATCACCAGAGGCATGCCTAAAATGTTACAGTTTTTGGAAACAGCTAAATCAGTGGCTTTAGTTTAAGAATTTTGGTTTACAATGGACTTATGGGCTAAAATTGGGAATAGGGAAGTTACTTGTGGGCTAAAATTATTAATATGTATGTAATTACACTTATTCAGTGACTTACTACAACATCTCTTCAGTCCTTCAGTTATCATATTTTAATTGCCATGTGCACTATAATTTTTTTGTATGGCTTGTTTTGCTTATAGTTTTATATCTCTTTAAAAAGGGACTTTCCTAAATTTCTTGAAAAAACAAAACTGTGTAATAAAGAGCAAAATGTAAGAAACTTTTTCTTATCCTATCAAATTAACCTTTAATAAAATATGGAATATAAATTTTCAGCTGTATCATGACATATCACTTTTCCTCTTTCTTGTGGTGCACAATGAGCAGACCCCTTGTGAAGGTTTTCAATTGCCAGGCCTTTAAATTTTAGGACAGATCACATTTCAAAACCATAATTGTCATTCTCTTCATGAATCCTTTTAAAAAGCCACGCTTGCCAGGGGCGCCCGGAACTTTTCCTCCCTGCTCCCCTGTGGATTATTCCAGGCAGTCGGCTTCTTCTGGGTGGTCAGCTTGCCTATTAGGGCCAGGTGCCTGGGTAGCAATAGTTTGAAAGATTTACCTTCTGTTTCCACAAAAGACCACTTCCGAAATGTCTCCACCACCTGCCTCTATTCCTTGCCTGAGTGGTTACAGTACAGGGACAACAGAAAATGAAAAGTTAAAAAAATAGAAAACAAAGCAAGACAAAAGCAAAGAAAGACAAAAAAATCTTGCAAAACTTTATTGGTTTGTTTAGAACATTACATATAGCAGTTTGTCCAAGACAAAGCAAGTGACTGTGAATTTAAAATTATAGTTAATTAATTATTTTTTTTCTAAATTTGTTTTGTGTTGACGGTATCCAGCCGTAGATGGTTTGTGTTTGCAGCTCATTGTCTTACCCTCCTGTCCCGTATTGTTTTGGTGAATGATCATTTCATTAGGTTAGCTTGTAAACTTTTAAATGTAAGATGCATTATATGTCTAGGAGAAACAATTTGTATGACAGACTATCCCTTCTAATCCCTCTCTTCAGATTTAGCCTAACAAAAGGCTCTTAATACAGAAGGTGTTTTGTGGGAGGAGAAACATTTTCTAAACAACTAGTTTCTCTACTTCGGTCCAGGTAACAAAGCAGCCCGTGGAATTTCGGGCAGCCTTGTTAGAACTGGCCTATGGGTTTTAGGACCACCTGCTGGTTAAGCCATTGGTCAATAGATTAACTGCTGCTATAACTAAGTGGTAAGAAAAGCAAGTTATGTGGCAGAATAAACAGAATCAGACTGCCCTTAACACATGGTAATTCTAACAGTGATAAGTCCACTTCCAACTGTAAAACAGAGTTAGTAAGTTCTTCCTTTCCCTGCACCTCTCCTCTCCAGTTGTACAGCCTCAGTAATCCCAGCATTAGTGGGCATGAATGGTTGGATTAAGGGAAGTAAAATTGACATCTGACTCTGCACAGGTCTAGCAAGTCTGCAGAATACACAACTGGAGAATACACATTCTTTATGTACAGGAAAATAAAAATGTCTCTGTTAATTCAGGCGTGATTTTTTTTTTTTATACTGCTGGCGTGTCAAAATGGTCTCTTTTGGGTTTAAGAAAGCCTCTCTCTGAAACATTGGCCAAGCTGGAAAATTTAAGACAAAGAACTTACTAAAGTTGTTTTTCATATAGTTTTCAATAGAGTTGGTAAGGTTTTTTTTTATTTCTGTCGGTGTTCCCAATGCAATCTACTTTCACTTCCTGTGCTTGTGACCCAGGGTGTCACCAGCCCAAAAAACAAGAGTACATTTTTCCAGAGGGGATAAAATAAGACAGAATCTCTAAGTTATGTTGACTGTGCTTAAAAAAAATGCTGCCTTGGTGGCATAGAAACAGGAATTGTGGAGAAACCTTCCCCATTGGGTACACAGGTGGCAGTAATAACCAGTTAGAGGTTCTATGCCCTGTTCACTCTGCTGGAAAGAATAAACTTCCTTCCTGCTTTGTTAATTGCAGAGCAGAAAGGACAGAGAATCTTCCCCATTGGGTAGGTAAAATACAGCAATGAAAGAACAGA
>NW_017306331.1:2387952-2401192 GCF_000935625.1 Nanorana parkeri | reverse complement strand
AGGCAGTAGTTGGGTTTTAAATAAAATAAATACAAACTGTTTTACAGGTCATTAACAAAGAATTCCAATATAAATAATAATTTGAACAACAATATGGGGACTGCTAATGTACACCTGTATGGAGAGAACCTTCTGCACTAACACATTTTCTTTTGGATATGCTAGTTGGCTTCAATATTTTGAGTTGCAATACAAGCATGTTCCGGGTGAAATCAGTCTCCTGATGTTCATACTTGTTTTGGGTCACTGAGAAAAAACATACTGAGGCCATTGAATCTGCATGATGGTCAAGCAACTAGCAGTTCTAGAAGGAAAGATCACCTACATGTTCCCTCATTATTGGTTTTCCCTAAATATAATCATGTACTAAATTTCTTTTGACTTTCTCCTGACATCCTGACAGATGGAGTCTAAGCTCTCAAAGCTATAAAATAGGCAAAAAGTAATTGCATAATTGCAGGAGATAGGAGTAGGTTGACTACCAGTGGACACCCCAAATGGTCCTTGTGCAGGAATAATTTCCCATCCCTCCACTCAACCACTGCAAGTACACTTATTTTTATGCCAGGATCATACAGCACAGCCAGAGCACCCACTGGTGGCACTGTAATGCAGGAGCAATAATGGTGCATTCCCGGTGTCCACCAGCGGGTGTCTCTCAGTAGCCAGCCATGTTTAATTAACCACCACCTTCGGTTGGCTGCTGGGAGATTATTTAGTCCCACACTGTTGTATGTTCCTTGCCTCAGTATTCTACCTGTTCCTGTCTGACCCGCATCTCTGGTACCTGCTCTGGCCTGTTATTACCTTTGCCATCCTGCCTGCTTACCTGACCTCATTTTCCCTTGCCAGTTCCCCCAATATTCCCTGTACATTACATAGTTGGCTTGTAGTTAGGTATTTGCACGTGTGTTACACTGTTGGATTTGGTTTTGTTTTATGCATGTGTTATATTTTACATGTTCACTAATAAATTGCGTTGTCATCACCATACCTTGTAGTATATTCCTCTGTGTAGCTAACAAATCTAATCCCACCAGATCACAGGTAACCACTGGTTTCCTGATACTATGACTTTTTAGCTGTCTTAGAAATTAGGATAGTATGTGACAGCTGTATGTGACAATGGAGGGGTCCCAGCATCAGCCAAACCCACATCTAGTATACATGTGCCCAGAGGGCTCTTGTTCAGCTTCATAGTCTGCACATTGGGTAGATCCTCCACTGGAGTTGACTTTACAAGACATGTGTTACTTGTAGGAACTAGAGCATTTGCGGCTTACAATGCATGTGTCAGGCTAGAGTCAAAACTTTGAGCATTGTGAGTTATATAAAAAAATATTACAAATCCAGCAACAAGAATGGGAGCTGCTAATATTGGCCACAGCAGGTGTTCAGAACTGGAAACCAAAGTGCAGATATCTCACCAATAGAGTTTCACAGAAATGTAACTATTTGCCAGGCCATTTAACTCTTCAGCAGCTTCCAAAAACTGAAATATGTGGGGGGACTGGCCTTCCATACTGGAACTATATGAACATATTTACTGAGGCAATGTCCTAGACATGTTGGCTGTGTTTGGGATGTACATTGTAAAAAGGTTGCAATTAGTCTACTGACCTCCAGTTATATGTAAAATACTGCACAAGACAGGAGGAAAGGGGCAGTGGAAGATGCAGGGGCAGTGGTTGAGTTCCTACATTGTTACTCTATTCTATCCATGAATACCACAGTTACCTGTATATAATATGCACTGTATAAATGACACGCTTGCTAGCTCTTATTATATGTTACCTTCTCCCTTCTCTCCTCCTTAACAAAATAATAAGCCTTTTTTTTTATCAGGGAATTGCTGGAACATGTTTGCTTTTATAGGGATCAGTAGATTCAGCGCTTTGAATCCTCTGACATAGTCTTGATATTATCTGTTTGTACAAAATCTTCAAGACTTTAAGTGGATTTGAGAGAACTTGAGAGGTTGTTATAAGGGTGTACGGTTTTATCAATAGACCTGGCACTAGCTGGAATGTTATGAAATGATGTTATGTACCTTAGCTACTGTTAGAACTCACACACGTATAGGGCATGTAAAGTAAAAGGCACGGCATATTGATTCACAAAGTGCCACCATAATTGAAAGGAAAACCACTGTAACATCCCCCTTATTAACAAGCACTGTGGTAAAGAGCTGTTTGCGGATACTTTTATGTTTTACTTGAGACTCAATTGCACAAATGTTGTTCTCTTTTGTTGTTCACATTTTGTGTGTAAAAAAACATATTTCATATGTGACTTCCTAAGTAGTTGCATATGTACCTCCCAACTTTCTGAGGAGAGAAAGAGGGACACCATTTAGCATAAGGTATATAGGCAAAGGACACACTCCCCTTCTATGCTCCCAGCTACACAGACCATGAAAAAATAATACACAAAAAATTATTAGTTAAACCCATATTTGTTTTTTTTAGCTAGTTTTCCTTTATAATGGATTTTTAAAATAACACATGCAATAATATAAAGGTTGAATGAAAGGCTATAACACATTTTAGTAGTTTAATAGTACAATTATTAATAGTGGTCTATAAATATCATACATATAAGAAGGATAACGAAGGAGGAAAAAGGAAAAGATAAGTCAACTGGACTTTCTGTATTTTTCTTGAAGACGTTAAAATACAGCAAGTCCAGTTGCCTTGACTTATTTTTTACAGATATACCATGTCCTGGATAAATGAGAACCTTCACAAAGAGGGATTTGGTTCCAGAACAGGGACAGTTAGGAGCTATATGTGTACAGACAGTTTCAGAAGCAAGAGAAATGCAGATTGTTTTTGTGTTGTTTTGGCTTGAATTTGAGTTGCTTTGATCTGCTTTGACTCACTTCAGAGGTGATTATGATGATCCTGGGATCACTCCAGGCCTCTTCTGAGCTTTTCCAAGCTGTTTTTGCATGCACGTTGACTTGTATGAGGAAGGAACCCAGAAGCATCCAAATGTCTATATATACCTGCCTTAATTAGCAAATGTCTACATTTAGCAGCCAAGCAGCAAGAGCCAGATTTATAGTTATGCTTTTGTTAGGTTTCCCCTCAGCTCAGTTTTGTTGTTTGCTTCTCTCTGCTTTTGGGGAATGTCCCTGGAAATAGTGTGAGAAGATACAATAATTCTGAGTTGTCTGAGTGACCTTCTGGAAGCTCTCTTGTCTCCTGAAATTCAGTAGACTTGCTGATGTTCTCTTCCTCCCAGGCCTGCTGCCTTGAGAGGGTTGTGCTGAAAAGAGTGGCCTAAGCCTGTGCCTGAAGCTTACTGCAGTCCTTCTTTAGGGTATATCCAGGGAAGTAGGTGCTTGAAGGTGGCTACATGGATTAGACCACCAGGCATGAATAGGGCCTGGAGGAGCTTAGTTCAAACTGTGGACTTTGCAGCAAGTTCTGGTGGCTCACCCAGGGAGTACATCTGCTTCAGACTGTAAGTAACTGCTTACTGTCTGAAGTGTGTAGAGTGCCAATTAAAGTTTCTTCTTCTGCATTGATTATAAGTAGGGTTATAAGTAGGGTCTGGAGTCTGCTATTTGTTCCTTTTCTGGGCATCCTATACCCTAACTGTCCCTGATTTTATAGCCTGTTAATATACTCAGTTAAACTTCCTGAACTGATTGGTGCACAAATCTTCCACCCCTCAGAGAGTCAAGAGTTGCTAGCCCACCTAGGCACCTTGGGGTCCTCATCCACCTCCAGGTGGCCAAAGTGGTACTACACAAAAATGCAATCTGATTGGGCAGTCTTCTTTAGATTTACTTTCAATGATGTAATGTTCCTAACCCTATAAAATAATAGCCTTAATAAGGAAGTGTTATAATGTCCCCAGCTTTGTTTGCAAATAGTGACTTGGACTTTCTAAGCGAAAACAGTGGACCCCTTTGCTGCAAGGGATCTGCTTGTGTACATAGGTTTCACACGTGATATCTGATAAAAGAGATTAGACCAAGTTGGCCAGCTGGATCATGCATTTGCAATGTATGCAATCTTGGCATCCACATTTTTTATGCAATAGTTTCCTAGATGTACACACAGCCTAATATTTTTTAAGCAATGCTCAAATTTGTTGTAGCCTAAAATCAGGGCAGGATTGTAATGATTTTTTTCCCTTAGGTCACAATTCTTTTGTCACCCCCATGACCACAGAGGTTACACTGCTATAATGATTAGAATTATTTAATTTAATATTATTTACACTGGACCTGTACTCAAATGTTAAAAAAGCTATCTTGCAGAGATGGATAAATAATCAGTAATAAAAAGATTGAAATACTTTCCATTGCTAGTAACATGATCAAACTCCAAGGTTTTTGATCACTTGATCTCTACTGAAGGGGAGCAGGAGAATTTCAGTTGGCTAACTCTCTCCTTCACATTACATGACCAAACACTTAGGCTTTGAGTCACATGACCTGTGCTGAAGGGAGACTGGGGGAGCATGTTGCCTAGGAAAGGTAGTTGTTTGTTTTTTTACTCTAATATTTATTATTTTGTCCACCCCATTAAATTTGTCAACATACCTTTAGGTTAACATTTCAATTTTGGGTCAGCTTCACTAAGGGTTTTTTCCTTGACTGTTTGTTTCAAAAAAGCTGAACTGCGGGCTTGGAAAAAAAATCCTTGCAAATTTGAAAGATGCCTTTCGAGGTGCACTGCAAAGCAAAGTGACATCAGTGTTTTCACGGACATTCTGGACGGTGCAGAAACTGTCTGCTGATATGTCCTCTGTGCCATGCTGATCTCCATCATTAACAGTCTCTCTCTCTTTCTCTTTCTCTGTCTCCGGACTGTGATTTTGTGATGAAAAAAGAAATTGACTGACTATTGATCCACCAGACTAGAATAATCTTGTTAGAACATCCCTGCAGAAACCTCCTTTCATTCCACCTTTTTTTTTTTTCTTTAACCTTCTTGACGGACATAATTTATAATACATGATATATTAAAGCTGAAATTTAATTTACTTATATTTTACATTCCCTGGTTCCTTATTTCCCCCTCACCAACATGCTAATGAAATTTATAAATACAAACTTTCTTTTTTCATTACCTATTTTGGCAATGTAATGCTAGAAGCTCACAGTGTGCAGCAGAATCAGAATTAATTTCAGTAGAGGAGAGGGTACAACTCTGCAAGACTGATTGTATGGCTTGAGGTCAGCTTTCCATGCACTTGAGATACAGGTTTTCCAGCAGGTACCATAAGCAGGGGCGTCCCAAGGCTGGGTGACACCCGGAGCGGTAACCGAGTGCCACCCGGCCGAGACGTCACTGCGCATGCGCGTGACGTCACCACGCGTGTGCGCGATGACGTCATTGCGCACGCGCGGCAGTATTCTGATACCTGCCGGCGTCCATCACCAAGATAAGGTATGACGCCGGGTCCCCTCCTCTCTCCTGATACTGTCGGGCGTTCGGTCCATGACCGAGCGCCCGACTTTTCAGAGGGGGGTGACAGCAAAATGACTGAGTCATCTGGGTGCGGGCCGCACCCCCCACACCCCCCTTGTGACGCCACTGACCATAAGTGAATACAGGTTGCTCTTCCTACACATGCACAAACCTCCTTCTGACACCTATGTGTACCCAACTTTAAAATGCATCTGTGTCCAAATTAATAAATTTACAAATTCCTAACAAGCAGTAAAAAGCCCTCAGTGACCTCTATAGCTGCTTGTACAGTGAGATAATGTGTTCTCGAAGGTCACAACAAAGACAAAGTTAGGTTTCAGGCAGTTTCTAAGGCCCCTTTCAAATGGGTGCTGTCAGTTCCAAACAGTAGGGGATCTGTGCAAGGATAACCTGCTGATTGGTGCAGTACAGATCTGATGTCACCATTGTGACACCCATGCCCATTCAGTTATGGGTCCACGGCTGAATTTACTGGACCCATTTTAGGTCTATGGCGAGTCAGATGTAAGTGGACATTTGTCTGTTTACATCAGATTACCTCCAATCCGTTGTGATCAGGTTTGCCAAATCAGAACTCTGTTCCGTTTTGCTTTCTGGACCTGGATGAAGTCAGGGTAATCGGATGTTAACGAACGCATCTTTGTTTTGATCCAGCAGCCAATAGACTAACATTGAACTTCAGATCAGATCCACCTGAAAAACTGACAGGCAGATGATTGGAACATATGTCTGAAAGGGGCCTAACAGCTAAGAAATACCTGGTGTGTGCTTACATTAGAAGGCTGGCAGGCTGGCAAGATTCTGCTCTCTGTAGAAACTAAAGAGTTGTCTGTTGTAAACTTTAAAGATGACTTTGAAGATGAATTTCTCCTGAATGCCAGCAGCTACAGAGGTTAGTAAGGGATTGATTTAAAAGTCTTTACTGCTTGTTCAGAATATATTAATACTTTCATGTGCATAGTTTTGGCACACATTCACTTTAAAAAAAGTTGGGGTTATATAAAAGTTAGCTATGCATTGGATTATTGTCTTCAATTATTATAAAGGTTTACTTTTGTCTCCTTACTAACTTATATATACTTTACCTGTGTCTGAATCTTCAGGTTGAGTCCAGGGCAGGGGGCAAGATCACCTGAAGTCTGAAAGTTGCTGCCTTGGCAAAGGATGGTGCCTCGGCTCTGTTACATGTTAGTAAGTGCTCTGCTGTTTTTTTATCAGGAATTATCTGCAAAAAGTAAATTTCCCTAATGATTGATTAATGTTTTTTTTATCATTAATGCTGTTTTTTTATCAGGAATTATCTGCAAAAAGTAAATTTCCCTAATGATTGATAAATCCCAATTAGACAGTCAAACTTTAGATTTAAAGTATGAGTCCAATTTAAATCAAGTTCCGTTTTTTTGATTATTTGCAGTATCAATACATATTAGATTGTTTTCTGTATTGATGCAATGATATGATTATTGGACGTTGAGGCTTCACTGTATGTATTCTATAGGCATGTGTTTAATGTGAATAGACTGCTCACCCGCAGGAGTGGACATACCATTGTGCAGACTGAGCAGCTGCACAAGGGCCTTCTGGGACTTACTGGATGATACTAGATGTGGGTTGGGTGGTTAATGGGACCCCCTTCCATTGTCATAGTGGAATTCTTCATGATTCCCTAACCATGCTGCTGGTTTGTATTATCCAAGTGGCGTCAGTCCCTTGCTGAGAGACCCTGAGACATGCAGGTTCTCCCATTTCCTCTTGATGCCATTTAGACTGCTTGTTGAAGAGATTGTTTCCTGTCTAAATCCAGTTGCATATTATAAAATATGGAAGAATTTGGTGCATTTCAAAATCATTCCATCATATATCTGTGTCTCTCTTTCCCTGTCACAGTTCAGCTGCAGACTTGCAGCTGAGCTGTTACTTGTAGTTCTTCAAGTATATACATACCTCTTACCCCTGGTTCTGCAGGCATGTAGGGCTGTGCTGTTGCTTGTAGTTCTCCAGACATGTGCTCTGAACCTGACTCACTCTTGAACCTGTCTGCAAGCTTTAGGCGTCGGCCGACCTCTCCTGCTGTTTCTTAAGGTCCCCACACACCTTACGATAATCGTACGATAATCGCGGGAAATCCCGCGATCGTACGATTATCGTAAGGTGTGTGGAAGCCCTGCGACCTCTACTACTGTAAGGTCACACGATTTTAAACTTAAGGACATGTTTCAAAACCCGCCGAGCATCGTACGATGTTCGACGGGTCTGTAGCATGTTCGTAAGATAAAAGCCGGACGGGCCAGTGTGCGCAAGTGCACACTGCCCGTTCGGCATTGCGGTCATTGGAAGCCCGCCCCTCAGGGGGCGTGGCTTGCGATCATCGCAAGTACGATCTGCCTATGCAAGATATGCAGATCGTACGTTTTTTTAAGTACCTTACAACCATTGCAAGACAAAAGTCTTGCGATGGTTGTAAGGTGTGTGCCCAGCCTTATGCAGCTTCTTGGCCAATCAATGCAGTATGCTTGTAGCCAATCCTGTGGATCCTCCCTCTTCCTGTCTCTATTTATACTCAGGGCAGCGAAGGCACGCGGCCCGAGCAACGCTTTCCTAAGCTAGTTGCCGAGTCCCCCCATTTGTGATTTACCCTGAATTCCTGGTAGTTTTCCCGTGTACCGAACCTTTGGCTTGTCCTTGGAAATCCTTGTTTACAGTCTTTACTGGGCTTCGCTTTTGTCCTGGGAAATCCCTGACTACAGTCTACCCTGTGCTTCACTTCGTCACTGGAAGTCTTTAGCCTGTCCATAACCTTTGATTCGTACCCTGTACCTGTTAGGTGAGTTGGTCCCACCACAGTGAACAAGTGTTTGTACATTGACTGTGGTTGAATAGGGGAAGGGCAAAATTGTTTTCACATAAGGTTATCTTGGTAATTTTGTTCACCACTCTCTCAGCACCCCTTATGTAGATATTTGCACCTACAGATGACCATTACCTATTCCTGCCAACATCGAAGCTGGATGATACTCATCTAATGTTAGTGAGTATGCTTAGACCTGAGCAGTGCTGGAAAAATCACAGAAGGCTTTTCAAAATGTGAACAGTGGGTCACGTAATGAGTCATAATGTATCCCAGCTGCTGATTGTCCTAAACTACTCCTAAATAATACTTACCCATCCTGCAGGGCTAGGATACCGTCATGGGAGGTTCATGTCCGTTCAGGCCTGATTATTCTGCTCCAAGCTCTGAATGATCCCAAATATAACACATAGCAGCTACACCTGTTCACCATGTCATTTAATTTCCCTTCTCCTCTGTCCTCTCCTGCTCTGAAAAGGGGTATTAATTAGGACTGTAAACAAGCAAGTTCCCATTCTTAATCAGAGCTGCAGGCAAAGAAGAGATAACTCGACTCTTGAGAAGAGGGATTTTCGACTCATTTATGGAATTTACTGTCACTGACAGGGCAGGAGGCTAATTTAACTGGGAAATACACACAGCTAGGCTCTGTGATTCCTACACACACACAATCCTGCACATACCATACCACCTTCCTGTTTATTCATCAGTGTCATGCAATAACCACAAAATAACAAAAGACATTTAGACATTCCCTCACAGGGGGTCTGTTTCAGCACAAAACAACAACAACAGAATATTCAGCTGTCTGTCTAGCTGTGAGACAAGTTGGGTCTGCTTAGAGCTGCAGGCCTGATCCAGCACAACTTGCATGCACTTTCTCTATATAACATACGCCATCACCACACATCCCAGAGAACATTTAAATTACCTCAGGTGACGGAAATGGTGTGGTCAGCAGGTAACCCTCTGCCTATCCCATAAGGTGCCAGAGTCTAGGCAGCAGGTAAACACCAATAACCAGGACCGTAAGGGACTGTTTGTCACATACCCACCCCCTCTGAATCTGCAGGTTTGAACACTAGCTACCAAACAGTAAGCCCATCAGAGAGGGCATCTGCATTTTTCTGATAAGAACCGGCCCGATGCTTAACCTTGTATGAGAAATCTTGGAGAGCCAGGAACCAGTGTGTGACTCTGTTTTTTTTATTTTGGCCTGTGCTATCCATTGTACAGAAGTGTGGTCTGTAATTTGTATGACAATGTCCCCAGTGCCCATTTAATAGCCAGGCATTCTCGCTCCACAAAGCTTTTGGCTGAAATCAGCTTTCAACTCAAATACACCTTTGGATGCTCTTCTACACTCCACCTATGATAAAACAGCCCCCCACACCTAAACTGGTAGCATCGGTCTGAACCAGGAACCCTTTCTGAAAGGCTGTTTCAGAGTCTGAAAGGCTTTTTTTTTGCATTATTGCCCCGTTTCCCCATGTAGCAGCTTTCTCTTTAGTCAAATCGGGCAAAGAAGCTGCTAAGGTGGCAACATTTGGAATGAACCATCTATAGTTTTCTGCCGTGCCCAGGAATGTTCTAACCTGCTTCCTGCTTGAGGACATGGGTCAATACCTAATCGCTTTCACCCTCCTTATTGCAGTGTCTCTCTTTTTCATTTCTCATAATCTTGGGCATCATCAAAATTCAGGGTAAAGTATGCCTTTTGGGAGACTCCTGATAAAAATGGTGCGAGAAGTGCTGCCCACTAATCTTTAGGCCATGCCTGCCCTTCTTCAGTTTTCTCCAAAGTGCATAAGATGACTTCTACATCTTCTTTGATTGTCGTCCTTTATAGTAAGTGGCTTACTGTGGCTTCAATGGTGTCACTAGGGGAAATAGTGGAAAAAAATGAATTTTCGGGCGGGCAGTTGCTGCATTACTTCGGTCAAGGCCTGTTGGTCTCTCTCTACTTCTGGGCAACCAACATTCTATTAGTTTCTTGTTGCTGTGCCAGGTTCTGCTGATATGTCTGCTGCTGGATGGCAGTGCTTAGTCTGTTGCTAGGCATCATTAGGTTGCAGAAATGCATTTATCAAGTCGCCAATGCTGCAGGTTTAGAATGTGCACAGAAGTGCACTGTGAATTTAAGTGGTATTGGTCGCAGTATTTGTCCCTTCACACAACACAGTCTACTGTCAGCAGGAACCCAGTGCTGGCACATACTTTTCACAGTTCAAAGCTCGCCGGCACTTTAGTACCAAGTACACACTGTTCACAACACTTTCCAGCAGGAATCAGCAGAGCAAGTACCACTTTTGCCTGCATCCTCCACCAATCGTAGGGGTTAGCTCCAAACATGTGGTTTGATGAGAGTTATCCCAGACTCCAAAGTGTGTTTTAAGGGCATCAAACCCAAAACAAAAGAGATTCCCTCGCAGGAGGTCTGCATGAGCACAATCCAATACAAAAGAAAATATTCAGCCTCCTGGCTGGCTGTGGGACATATTGGGTCTGCTTAGACCTGCACGCCTAACCCAGCACAATCTGCATGCAATCTTACTGTATAACACACACCACCACCACACATCCCAGAGAACATTTAAATGATACCCCAGGTGGTGAAAAGGGAGTGGCCAGTGGGTAAACCATTGCCTATCTCATAAAACACCAGTCTAGACGGCAGGTAAATCCTATCCAGGACTCTGCCCTGGACTAAAAGGGGCTCTTTGTCACAATACAAAAAAATATAATTGGTAAATTCCTTATAGCTGAACTCCAGGCAAACTGCTAAAGAGTCATATATTTCACCATACACATGCACATGAAATGCATACAAGGGAGCTGTTTTACCTGCCAAATGATTTGTATTTTTGTCCCATCAGTTTTGAGGCTTACGCAGCTAT
Organism: Nanorana parkeri; assembly: GCF_000935625.1. NCBI lineage: Eukaryota > Metazoa > Chordata > Amphibia > Anura > Dicroglossidae > Nanorana > Nanorana parkeri. The sequence continues at coordinate 2,389,997 of NW_017306331.1, read as the reverse complement.
GTCACATAGCATCACCCTGTCTTGCATGGGAGACCTGCTTTTTCACTTCTGCAGTTGATAAACACTTAGGTCTTGTTATTTCCCTAGCCTGTGATTGGACAGTGAAAAACGAAGCATTACACTAACAAGCTTATCTCTCTGTCCTCTTCTCCTAACACCATGTCTGTTGTTAGCGCATAAGCACAGAAGGTTAGCTGACCGGCTCCTTCTACTGCTTCTCCTTCCCGCTGTCTAAGCTCTGCTGTCACTGCAATTTTTAGTACAGCTTTAATTTCTATTTAGTTTTTTAAAACTTCTCCTCTTTTAACATTGTTTAATGTATGATTTTGTTATTTAATTTTATTACAAGTAACTGATGGATATGTGTAAGGTTTACTTTGACACTTTGTGGTTAAATATGCATTAGTTGATTTAAGATTTTACCTTGCATAGAGCGCTTGTGGCATCTCCTGCAGATCCGGCCATTCGGCGCCACGGACTCAAGGTGTAGCTCCGACCCCGGTCCACCAACGTCACTCGGGAACTCCCCCCGCCACGTCATAAGCTGCGACCTCACAATAGTCTGGCGTTGCAACAACCGGAGGTGAGCGCCAGGCGTATGCCTCACACCGCCACTACACTCCCAGGGAAGTGGCTGGCTGAATAGGGACCCGTACGCCCTACTAACATTGGACTCCTCTGTGTACCATTACTGCTCCCTCAGGAGAGCCTCCAAACAGCAAGTATTACCCCTCTAGCTCAGCTGCCCATTTTGGTCCGATTGTTTTGTCCTGCACTGCCTGGATTGATTGGCATATACTGCTTGCCTTGTCTCTGCCTCCTCCTGCTGTGCATCTGTGAACCACCTTAACAATACCACCTCATAAGTGTACCTGTGGAGAAACAAATAGAACCCACAGCCTGCTGTGCATCCTCATACTGTTATATGTGAAGTAACATATAAACCCGATAGCTTGCTGTGAATATGTGATAACCTGTGGGGACTACCTCCTCTGATTGTTATATGTTAAGTAACATATAGGACTTCTAAACCTGCTGGGCTCAACTGCTACTTCATACTGCATACTGCTACTGTTATATGTGACGTGACATATTGAATTGCCTAGTAGTGAAGCTTGGTGTAATCATATCAGAGACCTTAGCTATAGCTAATTCCTGTTCCACTTGCATACCTCAGTGTAGTCAGAGTAGTACTGGGAGACGGTACTATGATGCACTGAGATTGTTTGGCCAGTGTATACTTGCCATCACGTACTCCTGGGCCTGAGCACGTGAGATTAACCGTTACTCCGCAGCTGAGTTCCGTCTTCCTCCTTATTAGAGTGTTAGAGCGCTGCACTTGAATAATTTTTTTTCTATTTTATTCAATGTTGAATTCTTTTATTCTTGTGGTCTATAAATTGCATACATACTGTAATAGGACACTATTAATCAAGAGGATGTGTAGGAATTTAAAAAGACGTGTGTGAAAAAGAGATTACCTTTGAAAAATAATGTTATCAATGTGTATTATTGTTTAAAAGAACAACTACGTACCTGTGTCTAATTATATATGTACATGGGCGTTGTCATATTTGTTCATCACATCCTGTTTTGCAGTCTTACACAGTAGCTCTGCTTTACTGCTCCTCCTAACATATGACCAGGGCCAGATTTCCCATAAGGCCACCGAGGCCTGGCTTTAGGGCAGCAGGAAGTAGAGGGGCAGCACAGCTCTTCTGGGGGACCTGGGACCACAGCAAGGTAGTTCCGGATGCAGAGCGTTCTCAACTCTGCTCTGTGTAAACACTGAGACGGGAGAGCTGCACTTCCCATCTCAGCTGTCACAGGAGTTCCAACACAGTACTGTGCTCAAACTCCTATATTGGAGGTGACAGGTTCAGTAAAGAGAACCTGCCACCTCCAAATGCTATCACACAGGGACTTGTTAGCTCCTGTGTAACAGCAATAAAGTTAACTGAAAAAATGAGAAAAAAAATCATAAAAAGTAAAAAATTATTAAATAAATAGAAATAAAAAATAAGAATAAATAATAATTAAAATAA
>NW_017306331.1:2370236-2387228 GCF_000935625.1 Nanorana parkeri | reverse complement strand
TAATAATTAAAATAAAAAAACGTGATGAAAACGGAAAAATTATCAAATAAAAAATTATAGAAAAAGTAAAATATAATAAGATAAATACAAATTTAAAAAATTGCCATTCTCCACTGAGTGGGGGTTGGGGGTGCATTGAGGAACCTGGCCTTGGGGCAGCAGAGAGAGTAAATCTGGCCCTGCATATTACTATGTCAGTTGACTTGTTAAAAAAATACACTCACTCTATGGCGGATTTTATTATATCCCAGCACTTGTTAAATTGTGAGGCTGTGTAATTTGAAATTCAACTGTTTGCTCACTCTAATGTCTACTCTACAAATAGCGATATTTGGCACAAATTTTTCCAAATCAGCTATTTTGGCCTGGACTGTTCACTTTTCCTGCCTTCTCCAAACTCTTCACCCTTTTGTGAATAGCCCTGTTAATGTTGAATTTACTCACAACCACAAAAAGATCTTTAATTCACCCAATACTGACCTGCAGCTATTACCTAGGAGAATACATTTTCATACTGTCCCATTATCAGTTGTATAAAAGAACAGAATAAAATGTGCAACCCAACTAGGTGTATGTCTTCTGAACACAACTTTTGAACTGTCTGTGTGATGGGCACATATGTGCCGGCTTTTTTGTATTGGAGATATAAGCTGGTGGCAAAAAACACATCTAGTAGAAGCTTCACAAAGTACTGGCACAATACTACGGACGCGAGAGGGGGCAGGTACTGCTGGCTCTGCCTCTGGATAGGCAGAGCCAGCTGTCACTCAGGCAGTGGGTGGATCCAGACAGTAATGTCAGGATCCGCCCCGGCTGCGGCGTCTCAGTATACCGCGAGCTGTAGCTCGCGTTATATAGTGAGCTTTGGGTGACGAGAGGATGCTAGTTTGTATCCTCCCGTTACCCTTAGGAGAACTATGGGGAAAAGCCCTGACCCCATAGTTCTCCTTTAACGATCTTATAAAGACTGTTCATGCATAGCTAGGGCAAAGGCTGTGATCTTAGGGATCACAAGTTATTTGACTGTCATCATTTAAGTGCTTAACCTCTAAACCAGATTATTCTGAAATATGCGTCATGGCCTCTTTACCATCCAAAGGAAAAACAGATTGGATGGAAAATAATAAACCCATTGTAATACTTGGTATATCAATACTCAAAACACTTTTATTCAGTCCCTGTTCTGTGGGATGTAGAAAACAGGAGATCGATCTACAATACTGTGATGTATTACATAGTTACAATAGTTGAGTGTGCTTCACATACCTTATTCTCTGAGTTGAGTCTGAAATTACTTATTTTTTTCTACCATGATTATATTTTTAGTTTATTACTAGAGATATAATAAATGCCCTTGGAATGAAAGCAAGGGATGCAAAGATTGTGACCTTCCTCTCTTATTAGTCGACTTTCTGTATACCTAGTGAAAGGAAAGTAAGTTTGGTTCTCACATACAGAGTTATTTTCTACTCTTGGGAAAAGGTCAAGATTGGAAAGGAGAGATATAAAAGCCTTGGATGATACATTGTATACATTCAACGATGTCCATTGTATGGGTGGTGTTCTTCTGTTTAGCATTGTAACTTTCTTCTGCTGTTGAGAATGAAAAGTATGGACTATATAAAATGTCAGGTCATGAGGGTTAAACTGAGCTTAGGATTCAGTGAGGCAAACACAAGTATGCCAATGCCAGCTCTGATAAAGATATATGCTACTTATAATGTTCAAGGTGAAAATACAATATATGACTGGTCTCTGAAAAATCAAGGCACATGACATTTTATTTGCATGCTGGATCTCCCTACTAAGGCTGCTCAAGGTAGCCGTAGAAGGAGATAGGTTTGGAGTGGCTTGTTTAAACTGTTGGTGTGGATGATTGGGCTTTTAGCATGAGCGGCTGATAAAGAACCTATCAACCCACTGGTACAGGGAATCTAGGAAATACTTATTACAAAAGGTTCTTATGTATTGGACAACAATTGCACCATAAGCTTTGTCCGCAACAACAAAGAAAGAACAAAAAACCCAATTTTTTAAAGCTGAACTCAAGGCAAACAATTACACAGCTACAACAAATATATAGAAACTGTTTTACCTGACAAAGAATTTGTAATTCTCTTCAGCCAGTGTGTGACTCTGACAACATGGCCAGGCCCTTCACCTCTATGCAGTCTACACTGCAGCTGAGCAATAAGGCTTTGTCCAGGACTCACCAGGACTCACCCCAGTCACCAATTCGACTGAGGTCTTCATTCTGCTCTATACTGTAAAAATGTTCCTATACAACATCTTCTCAGTCTTATTGCTGCTAGGCAACATAAGTATAATCTTGTCTTGAATTGTATTGTGATTGTAATGTATTCCTTATATTGTAAAGCGCTGCACAAACTGTTGGCATTATATAAATCCTGTATAATAATAATAATATAAGGAAAGAATCAAGTAGCCTTGTGTAAATATTTTAACTTTACCTGGGGTTTAACAGTAAGAGGAAATGCTTATTTAAGGTAGAGCAGATGCCCACAATTACCCCAAATAAACCAGACCATACTTCCAATGGTCAAGTGGTCTTCCAGTGTTCAATGACCATAGCAGCCTTTTATTATACAATTAATAAAATTAACAAACAAATTAAACAATTCAAAATAACAAAAATAACAAAATAAGGTTGTAGGTCTTTGGCAGCCACAGAATTTATAGATAGGTTCTCTGCAGAACCACTAAATATGTTAGGCCCCCCAGCTGCACCAAACCGCCTCAGGAACAACCTCCAAATTGACCGCAGACACATCAATATATACATTTCCTGTTCACCATATTTCACACCATGATTCAAGGACAACATACCAAGACAAGTTTTTTTGCTTCAGGCCTAACATTTTCTCTGTTCACCCCTTTACTTTACAAAAAAGATTTGGGGGACAAAAACTCTCTTTCTCACTACGGCTGCCTTGTTAGCCAACTCTCTGTGATTACAAGCTGGGACAGTCCTAGACAAATAAAAGAAAGGTGAGCCTCCTGTGTTATGCTGGCTGAGGATGTGACTCAATCTCTTTCCACTCTCTTTCCAGTTTGACTGTTGGATGCGACGCAAGGATCAGGCCATTTAGGGTTCACATAGGGAGTGATTTATCAACAGTGATTTTCCATCTCTTTTGAGAACCTCGTAGCGACCAACCAAGAGTAAATTCTGTGTCCAGTTGCAAGACCCAAGAAGCAAGATATCTTAATGCTTATACTACCAGAATCCCATTAAGAAGCCCCTTTTTTTGCATTTTACTAGATAACATAAAAAATAGCCTAAAATAAGCCTAAAAAAAACCTTAAAAAAGCCTGCCATTGTATAGCAGGTGCAATATGATGCTCTTATTTCTACTACATCCTGTGCTGTGCTGATCTGCTGCCAGAGCCCCTGCAAACAAAAGCAGCATCCGGTTATGAAGACAGTTGGGGTGGTAATTGCCATATTTGCTAGATAATTCAGTTTCCACTTGTCAGTTTTGCAAACGATCTCAATTAGACACAGTGCTATTAACAAGCTTTAGACTTCGCTTGGCAGAACACCCAAATGTACATACACAGTGTGGCCATGCAAACCAGTTATTAGTAAAGCTGGAAACTCCATGGATGTGGGCAAAGGAAATGGCAGGGAAAACATGGTTGGTGAAGACAATATCAAAAGGTAAAGAGAGGAATGTGAGCAGTAGAGGGGACCCAATTAGTGCAGGGGTCTAACTTGGGAGTTAAATCAGACCATACAAAAGCTGGTTCACTCACAGAATCCTAGGGACTGGTAGATGTTTACATATATAACCTTCATAATCCTGTAGTAAACCAGGGAGTTAACTCAATGGTGTTGATTTACTAAAGGAAAATTGGTTATTCACTTTGCAAGACGATCTGCACTTTGCTGGTGAATTTTCCCTCTTATTTCAGTGAACGAGGTGAAGCTTTGCTGACTTCAATCACTTAATCATATGCAAGCAAATATTAGTGAAAATGGCTAAGTGAAATTTCACCACATTCACTAAGCTAAGGGAATCCTCCCCTGCAAAGTGAACAGCCTGTTTGCCTTTAATAAATTAACCCCATTTGGTCAACGGGAGAATGTTCTTATAGGTAGTTGGTGTCTAATGGGGAGAGGCCAAAACTGTACAGACCATGCAAATGGAGAGGCTTTTCTGTATCTACTGCAGTCCTTATCAATGTCAATCGAATGTAAAGGTAGTGTTGGGAAGATGGGGGGGGGTTTCAAAGCTGCTACCTTCCCTAGGATGCCATTTTACCTTAATCTGTTTCTGCCTGGGAGGTATATTAAACACAAGGTAACTGGTGGGGGGGGTGGGGTACATGCCAACACCAACAAAACAGGGAATATTGAAGAAAGAAGTTGTATTGCCATTAGGTAATAGAAGCTGCACTGCAAAGAGCACTGTCTGGTCTTCAGTGTCTGTATCACCAGTGTTTGATCTGCAAGGCACAAGGCATCCCTGGCTGCCATACTTGGGAAAGCCTGATGGATGACATAACAAGGAAAAGGAAAAATCAAGGCCAATGTAATGTAGGGAGTGACAAAAAGACTGAACTGAGGCTGAAGTGCAAAGACAGGAAACACAGAGGAAGAGTAAGTAAAGAGGCCACGGTGCTAGGAACAAGGAATGTAGAGGCAACACAACACATTGGAGGAGAGTAGCATAACAATCAGACACAATAGAAAATGCACAACAGAGGGGGGCGCTAGTGAGCAGCCGACTAGCATGGACGTCTGCTAAAATGGCTCCACACCACCCGGGCATGTGATCGATCATAACCCCGATCATCTCCTCTCCTACCTGCACCCCACCTTGCAGCCTGACTCCCTAGACCCTCCGGGATCACCATGGGCAAAAATCAACCGCAGGCCCAGTCCCAGCAGAAGACGCCAGGCTCCTCAAAATCGCGGCCTGAATCCAAAATGGCGGCCGCTCCGGCCTCGCCGGCCGGCCATCCCCCCTGATTTGGGACCCTCCCGGCCGCGACTCGGATTGAAACCGTTTGGATCCCGTTTGGAACTCGTTTCCTATGGTCCGTAAGTTATTCTGACCCCCGCCCACGGTTCTGGGTTAACTTTAAAATTATTTCCCACAACGTGCAGGGACTCAACTCTCCTCTTAAGCTCAGACTTGCTTTCAATTACTTTTCTTCGCACCACACCAACATTCTGTGCTTGCAGGAAACGAAATTCTCTGTATCCTCACGCCCGACTTACTTCCATAAAAATTACCCACAGGTCTTCCAATCCGCATAGACCATATCTTCATACAACCAAGTTTTCTCCCATCTGTCCTGGACGCCCGTATTCTCTCTGCCTCCTGGTCGGATCACTCCCCGGTATCTCTCATCTGTAAATCCCTATTCCCTCCCTCCTCTCAATTTAACTGGAGACTGAATGATTCCCTCCTCTCTTTTGCCGACTCGGCTCAACATATTCAACTGTGCCTTTCCCGCTTTTTTCCGGAAAATGCACTATCCGTCACTTCCCCGACTTCTCTCTGGGAAGCCGATAAAGTAACTCTACGAGGCGAGCTCATCAGTCTGGCCTCCCGGCAAAACAGGGAGCGGAACAAAAGGGTGTCTGACCTCTCCTTGACGTTGGGGAGGCTTGAGTCTGACTGGAACATGGCCCCCTCAATTCCTCTGCGGAAAAAGATCGACTCGGTTCGATTGGAACTGAATCTCCTCTTAAATGACTCAGCAGAAAAACAGCTCCGTTGGACTAGACGGACGTTTTATGCGTGCGCCAACAAACCTGGCCCCTTAATGGCCAACATGCTAAAATCTAAACCGAAGGCCGGGCCCCCGGTCAGTCTCCGCCTCCCCAATGGTAACACTACGGCAAACCCTTCCACCATCCTCAACCGCTTTACCGCTCTACTGTCTAAACTATACGGCAAGCCCTCAGCCTTTCAAGCCCACCAGGCTGAAGCGCTATTTGCTGGGGTGGACTTGCCCTCGCTTACGGAGAACATGAGCAACCTTATGGCCCAAGACATTTTACCCGAGGAGGTCATTATGGCCATCAAGTCCCTCAAGACCTCCAAGACATCCGGCCCGGACGGATTTTCGGCTACATACTACAAAAAATATTCAGACACTTTAGCCCCCCACTTGACGGCCATGTTTAATTCTCTAAAGAGCAATAACACCCTCCACCCGTCCTCCCTACTGGCCCACATAGTCATGATCCCAAAACCTGAGAAAGACGCCCTCGACCCGCACAACTACAGACCCATTTCATTACTGAACATTGACGTCAAATTACTGGCTAAGATACTGGCCACCCGCATGAATACAATCCTGCCAGAATTGATACACTGTGACCAAGTGGGGTTTGTTCCCTATAGGCAGGCCTCAGACAATACCCGGAAAATCATCCACCTCATCCATCACTCCCGGTATGCTTCTTTCATTAGACCTCCAAAAAGCATTCGACTCCATATCCTGGGACTATCTTTTCTATGTCCTCCATAAATGGGGATTCCCGAACAACTTCCTTCTTTGGATCAAAGCCTTATACAGTGCCCCAACAGCTTCAATTCGCTATCTTAGCTACCTATCACCCACTTTTCCCATCTTGGGCGGTACACGTCAAGGATGCCTCCTCTCACCCCTTTTCGTCCTGGCCATTGAACCTTTAGCCCACCTAATTAGAATTAACCCCAATATCCACGGTGTTGTCAAAGGACACACCGACTATAAACTCCATATGTTCGCTGAAGACATATTACTCACCCTAATCCAACCCATAATCTCCCTCCCCAACCGGCTCTCAATTTCACAATCTTTTGCCCAGGTCTCCAATCGACTATAAACTCCATATGTTCGCTGAAGACATATTACTCACCCTAATCCAACCCATAATCTCCCTCCCCAACCGGCTCTCAATTTCACAATCTTTTGCCCAGGTCTCCAATCTAACTGTCAATGCCGATAAATCCTGCGCACTTAACATCTCCCTGACGCCACAACAATTGAACAACTTTCACTTTAAATGGCACGCTTCCCACTTAAAATATCTGGGAGTAAACATTTCCCACACCTATGACACTTTGTACGCTGCTAACTACCCTCCACTCTTTCAAACTCTTAGGGACCTCCTGTCCTCCTGGACGCGACACAACCTCTCCTGGATGGGCAAAATCAACGCGGTCAAAATGACCATTCTTCCAAAATTGCTATACCTTTTCCGCACTCTGCCCATTCCTATCCCCCGCAAGGCAATTGACCGGTTTCAGGCCCAGGTTGTGTCCTTTGTTTGGAGTATGAGACACCCCAGAGTATCCAGGTTCACTCTACATGTCCACAAACGTGATGGGGGACTAGGTCTCCCCAACTTTCGGAAATATTACCTAGCGGCACACATCGCCTCAATAGTCAGCTTTTTCCAGTCCCCCCACAACCCACTTTGGGTAGACCTGGAGGCAACACAGTGTAGCCCATATTCATTACGCGCCCTGCCCTGGTTGCCCCCCAATCAACGCCCTCCCTCTATAAGCCCCATTCTGACCCACGCCTTCTCCCTATGGGACTCCACTAGATATTCCAGTAACTTAAAGTCCCCGCACCTCCGGCTACTCACTATATTAGGTAACCCTCTGTTCCACCCGGGACTAGACTCCCCAGGGGCATTCACATGGTGGGCTTCCACAGGACTGACATACCTCTATGATCTGCTAGACGGCGGATCGGTCCGCCGTTGGGAATATTTCAGGGACAGGAAGGGAGCACCGCTCGCCGAACATTTCAGATACCTTCAAATTCGACATTGGGCCAAATCAGCACTCACACAATCTCCACCTCGGGCAGGCCTAACAGTATTTGAGCATACCTGTAAACGCGACCGACTCAGTCCTAAACTGGTCTCGCTGATCTACTCCCAGCTCAACTCTTTGACCTCTCCTAACAGACACCCCTACGTGGGGAAATGGGAGAGGGACCTCGGAACATCACAACCACCAGAGAAATGGCAGCAAATTTGGTCCTCAATGGCCACCTGCTCAATCAACATCTCCTCAATGGAAACGGCCTTCAAATCCCTCACACGGTGGTACTTGGTACCGTCCAGATTAGCCCATCTCCATCCCTCGCACTCATCTTCTTGCTTTAGGGGATGCTCATCAGTAGGTGATGTCCTCCATACGTGGTGGACCTGCCCCATGCTTGCCAGGTTTTGGTCAAGAGTCTTCCGTATGCTAGAAAGACTGTTCTCAATACAGCTCCGCAAGGACCCTTGGCTGGCCTTACTGCACTTTAAGTCTCCGCTCCTCACAAAAAACCAACACCGCCTAGCCACACACGTCCTGCTGGCGGCTAAACAAACCATTGCCTCGGCGTGGAAAAAGCAATTTGTACCCTTTGGGGAAGTCACGCGGCGTATGGATTTTTTCTGCTTAAACGAGAAGCTGACTAGCATCCTCACAGACACCAACAAATCTTTCACTAAGATCTGGCAACCATGGATAGATTATGCCCATCCCTCCTTGGCCCCAACAAGTCTCTCAGCCCTTTAGGCTCCTGTGACAAAAAGCCTCAATCCGGACGAACTCAGTGCCCCCCCCTTCCTTACTTCTTTTTCCAACCACCCTCTCTTTCTCACCTCTGGGACTACCACTGTATGGATTCCCTTATCCGGGTAGTCCCTAGCCCACCCCGACAAGACGTTATCCTGCAAAACCTGGTGACTATTCACCCACAAGTTTACGCCATTGGTCAAAAATCACCGGTTCCATGTTTCTATGATATGTATGTATGCATCTCACTGTTGATCATTGTGTCTTGTATCCTGTATGCCGCTGAAAACTTAATAAAAACTTTGAAACAGAAAATGCACAACAGAGACAAAAGCTCCCATGAAGTAAGGATGCAAGGTAGCATAGCTCAGGATACAAGTCAAAAACACTAGACAGCAAAACACCAGTAGCATTAAAAACACATTGCAGAGTGGGGAAGGTTTAGAACTTCTCTTTCCATCATTTCCTCCCCAGGTGACAGGTGTAAGAAAAGGAGCAGAAGGAAAATCTCCACAATAGAAACACAGGCTGCATTTAAAATATCACAAAAATGAATCTCCTTAAAATTAAAGACCTTAGACTGAAGGCAAAACTTTTTATTTTTAGATTTGGGTAGAGTGGTGAAGTATTAGAACACCTGTTAAGTTGCTATTGCGGCCTGCATCTCCATTGGGAAGATCCACTCTTTGGAATGCTCTTGATCACCAATGTCACCAGGGATGAAAGTAAGGGTAAATCCAAAATGTGAGTTGCCATCAGAACAGCAATAGAGGGAAAAACTTCCAATATGGATACTTGTTCTGGTGACAGCTATCTATGTTCCTTGCATTGTAAATATATCCTCTCACTTCCTGCGGAGTCTACAGGACAAGAGGTGAGGGCAAATCTACCTAATAAGCCACAGTTGAAAAAAAACAAAAAGTGACAGCAGTTTTGACCCTTACCTGCTCTATCCAAAACAAATCACATTAATAACAAACCTTTTCTACTTTGTCCAAAACAGAAAAAAAAAAAAAGTTTTGCCTGAATTGCTTATCAGCAGAGTGAAAAGAAGAACACTTAGGTTCTCTTGATACTTGAAATAAAGTTTCTTGGTTACTTCTGAACACACCTTATTTTATTGAATATTATGTACAGTGATCCCTTCATTCTTGCGCTGTATGCAAATGTAATTCTGTACAGCCAATCTTGAGATATAAACACCTCTACTACACAGCACAGGTGGATCAGTGACACTTCTATTTCCTGGATCAGATTTGCAGCTGCCAGTGTCACCTCTCCAGCCTAATCACTAGACAACAAATTACACACACTTCTGGGTGTGTTGGATGCCTGGTCCTCCCCTGCCCATCCATACTTCACTGCTGTGTCCTGTACCAGATAAAGAAAGTTAGCCCTGCACTGATACAATGAAGATATGGCGGGCAGCACAATAGGGAATGCCACATGTAGCATTATGGGCTGTAGGACAAACAGTATTCTACTATCTTGACTTTTAGGTGCTAGAGCACTATGTATTATCAACTGGCCCTTTTTTCATAAAATACTCTTTTCACCGTGTTTCTTTTTTATCCAATGTAGAGTTTTAATGCTAATGATTTCTTGCAGTATTTTTCAGCCACTTCCTGTCTACATGTACTTTCTCAGAAGTCATCTGCATATTGTTGCCCTGGACTGGCTTATTGATGATGACAAATGTGGACCCTTGTCAGCTTTTTTTTCCATTTGCCTCGTAATGGGGAAATTTCCCTGCACTTCTGGTTCGACAACAGGAAATGAGAGGAAATCTCTCCAAAGAGAGGGACATTTCAGCTGGTCAGCAGTGTCACTGGAATTAGTATCCCTTTAAGAAGACAAACTAAAATTTGGGATTTTCGTTCACTTTCAGTGACAACTGTCACCAGGACAAATAGAGAGGGTGAATCTCGTTAACGGGGGCAAAGGCAGCAATAAAAACCTGACAGGGTTCTAATCCCTATTCACTTTATCTAAAATTTAAAACGTTTTTGGGGCTTCCGTTGCACTTTTCAGGTATTATTTAGATGAAATAATGAAAGCTGAATATTTTAAAATATCAAAAACAACTTTTGAAGTTATATTTACCTGTGAACGCTTTTATGGGATTTTTTTGATTGGCTCTATGTATACTTTAATAAGAATAAAAAATAGTTTAAATTAGATTAATCCTATTTGTTTGAATATTAGTCTACATGGCAATCATAAAAGAATTTTCAACAGCGTTGATTTTTTATTTTTTTTATCTTAACAAGAAAACACAGAAATATACATGTGGCTGATCATAAATATGATCTCTTATCTAAGTAAACATTTAGATTGGATGGGGAGAAATTCATAAAAAATGAATGTATATCTGACTAACCTAGGGGTTCTCAAACTAGTGAAGAAAAGCTAATGGCCTGTTTTTATGACAGATACCTATAGTGAAGACTGACAGAATTAGGACTTTCAATATTTTTGCAAGTCAATAGTCCACAAGAGATGAAAACAGTGAGAAATCTGAACTAAAAGGAAATTGTAGTAAATATGTACAAAAAAAATAATAATGGCAGAGACAATAAAGCAGTTGAAGTTAGATAAGTGTCAAAAGGCTTCTCCCCTTCCTGCACTGATCAGGAGTCACGTATAAAGGCCTCAATGGAAAACCCTTCCAGGGGGTACAAGCCTTCTACATTTAGACTAGCGGGAAGGGAGTGAGTGGGAGTTCAGACTAATTATAAGGATTCTCATTCCTGGTATGTTGGAATGTATTACCTGCAGTCAAGGAGGCAGAAAATATCAGGATCCAGAGGGAGACTCAGAGGAAGCCAAATGCCACAGTGAATTCTAAACCTATCCCCAGGTTCATAGCCACAATCCAGACCCTTGCTGAGACGCTAATCACTTGTCCATTCTTTGTGCTGTTTCTTAATCAATCTCTGAAAAGCAAAACTTACAATGGTGAGTATGAATTAGAGAGGAATAGATGTGGACGCAGACTTTTTTTTTGCAACAATACCTAACTGGGCTTTTCAGTGAGGGCAACTGATAGACAAAAGCATGGCGGAAATGAAAGTAACTTTTGGAGGACCTCACAGTTCCTGTCAATACAGCCAAGTTCCATAGTGGTGCCACTAGCCTCTTTACTGTGGACTGGATCAATTTTGAATAGCAGGGGGAAATAATCATAAAAAAATGTTACATGATTACTTTTTGTTTTTCTAATAACATTGTTTTTGTTCTTTTTTTTCTTTGTGTTTATGTATTTTAAATGTTTTTAAAGATTGCTTTTGTTTCTTTAGATTTGTGTTTTTCCTATTTTAATAATTTAGTGTTCTTCTTTTGTTGTTGTTATTGTTTATACATTTGTCTCCTTTTTTGTTTATATATTTTTCCTGAAAGGTATCTCGTGATTAGAGATAGACATCCTTGCAAGGAGACTGTATTGTAGGGAGACCAAAGCTATTAATGTATTTAGTCTTGAAAAATAAAGAGACACATAAACATTTGGAACATTAGGCTAAAATGTTTAAAAAAAGGTTTAATGGATAGGAAGGTTTTATGCGCTTTGTAAAAGTCATATTTGTGTATCAATATTCTCTTTAATTAATTCATGTTTAATAGATCCGCTTTTTGTCTGTATTTTTTTTTCAATTTTTATTGTTAGAGTACTAAAAAGCCTAATAGAAGGTCACATGTTTCCATATCTATTCATTGGCTTTCAAAAGTTACATGACTTTTACAAAAGAGGCGATATGTGAAAACGTGCCACTATTGTCTGCTGTAACCTTGCACTGGTTATTGAGTGAGCAGAACAAAAGTGGCATCCAAAGTCACTTTCACTTGTGACTTTTTAAAATTCTGCTATAAGGTTGTTAATTTTTCCTATTAAGCTCATTTTTTTTAATTCTTTGATAAATACAGTTTGGCAATGTATTGAAGTTAATTTATGTGATGCATTTAGAGCCTTGCATCTTTTTTGACAGATTTTTTAAAACAATATTTCTTTTTTTACATAACCGAGCAACTTAAAGAAACAGAATTAATTACATTTGAAATATTAGTGTCTAATCATCTGCCAATTGTTGTATATTGTTTTATATACTGCCTGCCCAAAATAAAGTCACCACCTGGATTTTGGCCGGTGTTACGATCTGGAGTTGCTTCAGTCAGTGAGGTCTAAGTTCAGCAATGTTATGTCCCCAAAAATGAGGTCAGCTGCCTACCTGAAAATACTGAATGACCAGGTTTTTCCATCAGTGCATTTTTTCTTCCCTGATGGCACATTGGGCATTTTCCAAGATGACAATGCCAGGATTCATCTGGTTTATATTGTGAAAGAGTGGTTCAGGGATCATGAGACAAAATTTTCACACATGAATAGCCCACCACAGAGTCCAGACCTTAACCCCATTGAGAATCTTTGTGATGTTCTGGAGAAGACTATACACAGTGGTCTGACTCTCCCGTCATCACTACAAGATCTTGGTGAAAAATCAATGCAACTCTGGATGGAAATAAATGTTGTGACATTGCAGAAGCTTTTTGAAACAATGCCACGGCGGGTGCGTGCTGTAATCAAAGCTAAAGGCAGTTCAACAAAATATTAGAGTATGTGACTTTTTTTTTGGCCAGGCATTATATAACTTCTTTGTATTGCTGTAGTTTAAGACACAAAACATAAGGCACCTTTGTGTCTCTTAGGCGTTTTATCAATAGGTACTAGTTTAATCTCTGCTGATCAGTGCAATATTGGTCATATGACAATTTTATGGGGCCTATTTCTTCATGTATTGCAAGGTTTACACAACTTTCCCCAAGATTCACAGTTGACTCTTGTGTGAAAAATGTGTGAACCTTGGGAAACCGTTGGGTGAATCTAGGGGGAAAATATTGATAAATACAGCCCTATATTTATTTGCATTGTTGACAGAAAGTCATTTTATCATTGAAGCTTCTTTATTTTCATCAGCTGAAATGCAAGTCCTGCTTAAAGTAGAAGTAAATCTAAAGTAGGTGAAAATTAGTTTTCGAATCTAAAGCACTGTGTATCACAGACAATTGCCACATAAAATATTGTTTTCATGTTTTTTTTCCATTTTTTATGACATCTCCTTGTTGTTGATCTCTTCCAGTCTTTGTCAGCCACTTCCTATCTGCATATACTATCACATTCTCAAACAATTCATCCCCACACGGCTCCCTCCTCATGTATCACTTCCCCCTCCCTTTTAGATTGTAAGCCCTCATGGGCAGGGCCCTCCTTACCATCATGTGTTGAATTGTATTGTAATTGTAATGTCTTCCCTATATTGTAAAGCACTGCGCAAACTGTTGGTGCTAAATAAATACTATGTAATAATAATGATAATAATAATATACCCCCTCCATGCGACAGAGTGACAATATAGCGTTCAAATTGGGAGACACCTGTTATCCCATAAAAGGAAGTTACTGAACAATGACTCTCATGGCAGGTTCACCAAGTATCACTTTAATAAACGCTGCAAATGATTGAAAAAACTTTTGAAATGACATTAACATGTTGAAGCTTATATGAGATTTCAGTGATTGGGTTTAAATCCACTTTAAAGCCAAATTTCAGCCAAGTTTTTTTAGAGTGGGATGAAGTTAAATTTTCTTTCAGGTTTATATATCTGTCTGTGACCCGAGTGGGGAAAATTTCCCTCACTTCCTCCCTGTGCCACCAATACAAGAAATGGGAGGTACAGTTGTCACTGGGACAGGGAAACACAGACAGCAATAAAATATAGTCAAAAATGTAAACTCTTCGCCACTTAAAATGTGTTTTGTCTGTGTCCAAGTTGAAGAGATTTTACATCACTTCATGTCCTTACAGGAAGTGAGGGGAAGTGTCCTCAATATGGATACAGATGGTAATCAACACCTGACAGGGGGCTCGAACTGTTCCCCACTCTATTGAAAAATAGACTGTGTGGATCTGACCTTTAAATTTCCATACTGGCAGTGAACATAAACAAATTACAGTTGTTTTAGACCTAATTTGCCAATAACTGACATATGAGTGTGTACGTTGTACAAGAGACTCCCCTCTTTGCCATCATTGTAAATTATGCATGTCTTAAAGTGGAACTACAGCTTGCCTGCCCCAATCCCTGTCCTCCATTCCCTATCTGAAGGCCCCCCCTCTGATCCTTTTTACTGAAAAAAACAACCTATACACAAACCATGTTTTACTGCAATCTTCAGGCCAGTCTGGGAAGGTCACAGGTCCTTCATCTTCTTTTAGGGCGGCAGTGGGCAGTTCTTTCTCCAGGACATAGGGGTAAATGAGGTGTTAGCACTGCTCAGTCCAGGAGTACAGTAAGCCTAGGCTGTTTAACAACATACCTCAGGGAGTGGGTCCATGTCAACCTGGGCCCATGGTAAGTGTGTTGGATGACAATGGCCATCATTCGGCTCAGAAGATGAGTGCCTCTGGGACTTGGTGTAGTAAGTCCGTTAGGAACAACACCAGGGATTAGGTAAATATTGCAGCAAAAGTGGATTTTTTATTTTAAGGGTTGTTAGAAAATGGTGCTACACTGTAAGTACTAGTTACGGCTCCTTAAGTGATATTGCAGCTTGATGAATCAGGGCCTTAATTATTAAATACCCTCATATTACTCAGACAGGAAGGCTCTAATTTCACCATACCTGCATTGGTACCTGTATGCAATTACTTAATTTAATTGAATCCATTCACACATAGATGTTTCAACATACGCATTAACACATGTGCAGAAATGTTCCATTGTTTTTCATGGATATTGGTTCACATACATGCATCGTGTTGATATGTATGCTGACCTTACACTGCAGAACTGAATGAGGAAAAACACTCCATTCCCCCATCCACACTAAACAGATCAGATTGTAGAATCTCCCCTGCCGGCTATATTCCGTATTCTGACAGTCAACACCTGCGGCGCAATCACTGTACTGCTTACGATTTTCCACCCACGTCCTTAAATAAAAGCTAATTTTTTTATGGACCTTTGACAAACCAGGAGGGGCCGGCAGGGACACCCACAGATGGAATTTCAGCCAATTTAGCAGGCTTCTTTCCCATCCATGTATGATCAGCTTAAGTGGTTAAAATAAAGGTCATTTTCTTCATCCATTGATGGCCAATGTAAAAACACACCTCAAAAACATGCTGAAAGACAAGCACATAAGTGTAATTTTTTTGTCTTCTGAACAATCTACATGTTTGAAAGAAGTACCAAGCAACTACATCTCACAGATCTGGCTATATATATATATATATCGATGTGATGGATCCTTCATTACAAATCTGGGTGCATATATAATATGTGTAATTACGTCGATATATATATATATATGAATCTAAGGAAGAGGAGGCACTTGATATTTTCGTGTCTGGTGAACGTTTGTACTCCTTGGTGGTCTGGTCATTTTTAATGCCTAGTCAGTCACTATGTCTCTACAAAGTTGGCAAAGTTTCTTTCACTTCTGAAATGATCATTATTTTTTTTGTCATGCCAACTAAGCTCAGCCAACTAAAACCATTTTCCTGCAATCCGTTCTTATTAACGCCTATTGTTTCTATCTGCAGCTTCCCTCGTCACTCGTTACCCTGCTTCATGCATTACATAAATTGCTTTGTAAAGAAAGCTATAACATCGAGCACCGAAAAGTTGTGTGTTTCTATTTGCTCAAACTTGCTGCACTTATTTGGAGAGGATCATTTCAAGGAAAGCTGTGTAGGCAGGAAGAATGTCCCTTATAATAAGCTTAAACAGAACCTTTTGTTGCTCG
Organism: Nanorana parkeri; assembly: GCF_000935625.1. Classification (NCBI taxonomy): domain Eukaryota; kingdom Metazoa; phylum Chordata; class Amphibia; order Anura; family Dicroglossidae; genus Nanorana; species Nanorana parkeri. The sequence goes on along the minus strand of NW_017306331.1, from coordinate 2,370,879 downwards.
CGGTATTCTCAGGCCTGGAAATTAGGCCTCCTTTTGCTAACGGCAAGCTGAAGTGGTTCATTACTGAAGTTTCCTCCTCCAGGCCTTGGCCCAGCCATTCCTAGTACTCGAGGTCTGTAACTTCCTTAAAAAGGAAGAAGGAAAACATGCCATACAAAGGTCCTTTTAGCACTTCCTATGTGAAAGTAGCAGCTTTCTAAAAGGTACAACTCCAATTACCTCACATTGTGGGGACAAGCACAATCCTGACAATGTCTCCAGTCTTTGCAAGTGGCATTCTGTCTTCCCGAAGTTACTTCCCTAATTAGGGATGAAGAAGCCCTATTCTAGCGAGTGCATCTATTTACGGTGGGCCATAATGCTTTAACCTGAGCATCCTTCTGAAAAAAGCCGTGTTAAAATATACAAGTGCTCTTTTGGCGGAGCTGTCTATGGGGAAGCACTGCATTCCAAACCGCTACACCCTTTGGGAAGAAAAAAAAAAAGTGGTAGCTGCTTTGGCAAGTATTCTTCACACTTAAGGATTCATTTGACACAATGGTTCTTCTGCCCAGTGGGTTCTGGGAATGACGGATGACAAAAGAGATGCATTCTTAGGAGAGTCTAATGATGGAAAAGAAAGAAAATATTTATTGCTTTTGAC
>NW_017306331.1:2338116-2370211 GCF_000935625.1 Nanorana parkeri | reverse complement strand
TTCACCATGGTTTCCACTGCTGTATGAGGATGGGTAGGCTCCTGTGGACCCTGTCATTCCCATTACCTTTGTTTGCACACTGAAATCTAGAGCAAGCTGTTAAATGAAAGATTACATTCATTAAGGTAAAATAAATGTGCTTGCAATATGATTTGTGTAGGTTTGATAAGAGAAGCTGGAGACACTCCTAATCCTTTCAAAGCTGGAGGAGGGGTGGGGCTCGGCCTGCCAGCACACTGTCGCTCCTCTCTGGTTGGATAAGGGTTAAGGATGTTTTCCTACCATGTACGTCTTCTTAGAAAACATGTTAGCTATCAGTCAGGAACAAAATGCGGCCCTATACATGTTTGGTGTTTTTTTTTCTTTTCTGTGCAGCGTAGGTTGGAGGGATTATGCTTCAAACAGGGAAGACAAACAAGAGGCGCACAATAAAAAATATAATCGCACCATTGCATAATAGTTATAGATACGTGCCGCAGAAAATTGCTTTAAATTAAAGGGAATCTGTCATACATAAAGGAAGATGACAATGCTACAGGGATTACAGGCACAATGAAGAGTTTGCTGATATTTTAAAAAAAAAGTTTTGCTGCTGAGTGCAAATTTAAATTTAAAGGCAGTGGAAGTGTAAAGGTTTTTGGGGCCTTATATATAAAGCTGAACTTCATGCAGATATAATTTACTATTGCATTTGTCTATTCCTTTAAAAATAATGATGTTTTGTGTGAAACTAGCATGAGGGTCTTCATGTCAGCTTTCTGTGCATGACAACAGACTGGGAGAGGGGGTGGCAGCACCAGGAGCCAATCAGTCTCTAATTGCATGCACATGGACTGACAGGAGGAGGCAGCAGAATGAACAGATTTGATAATTTTTTGGTGTTGTTGATCTTTCACTCAGTTGGCGGGCTGCAGGCAGGGAGGTAACAACAGCGTATTCCGCAAAGTGTATTTGCACTTTAAAGGTGCCCATACACCTTACAACCATCGCAGGACTTTTGTCTTGCGATGGTTGTAAGCTAATTAAAATCTCGTACGATTTGCCCATCTTGAACAGGCAGATCGTATTTGCGATCATCGAAAGCCCGCCCCGCTGAGGGGTGGGCCTTACGATGACTGCAATGCTGAACGGGCAGTGTGCGCTTGCGCACACCGGCCCGCTCGGCATTTGTCTTACGAGCATGCCACAAACCCGCCGACGATCATACGATTCTCGGCGGGTTTTCAAACATGCTCGTTAGACAAAAGACGTGCGACTGTACAGTAGAAACGGTCGCACGCCTTCCATACACCTGCCGCTTGTCATACGATCGCGGGATTTCCCGTGATTATCGTCCGATAATCGCAAGGTGTATGGGCACCTTTACAATCAAAATTGAGAAACCCCTCTACATGTTTGTTATGTTTTCTTCACAGGGCATAGCTAAAAATATATATTTAAAAAAATATTTCTTATGTGCTCTCTTTGGATCAGGATTATACAAAGGAGTGCAAAGCTATTCTGAGCAATTTTAGAGGGACAAAGGTGGACAGACTAAGCTTTACTCTTATTAAACGTCAATGCAAAATCCAAGCCTCTAGATCAGTGGTAGTGACTTAAAATTCAAGGAGGTCCAGGAAGTAAAATTTTTATTGAGCAGAGGTTTGAATTGCGATCCAGATAGAATGGTCACTCAGTCCATGTTTGTAACACGGTCAGCCGTTTAGTCTGCATTCACCCCAGCAGCTGCACTACAACGCCTAGTTGCTGGTGTGTGTTCCCAGGCATAGTGCTAATGCGCTGATCCCAATCAACACATTTATTATTTTGATTACATTTTGTAAAATATTTTATTGTTTTTTAACTTTTTTATGACTTATTTTAAATTTTTTATTATCTTTTACTTAACCACTGCCTGATTACAATAACAATGCTTGGATTATTGCTGAAAATGGTTTGGGTGTGCATGAAAACCCCTATATTGTGCCTCCTTTAAGCCACCCAGCAGATTGTTGCTCCCCTGGCCATTGCACTGTTCTCTTATCTCCCTGATTTAATAGACTGTTGCAAGGAGAGGGGAGCCTGGCAGGATCTGATTGTCTGCAACTGCAGCCTAGAACTCCCACTGCCTGCTGCAGTCTAGACTAATGCCTGCCCCTAGCAACAAGGGCAGAAGGGAACGGTGATTGGCAGCTGAGGGGAAGTCCCCTGCCAGTGGAGGGAGAGATTTGCCGGGACCCAGTGTATGGGAAAGTGAGAGCCTGGGGAGGTGCTGGAGAACCCAGAGGACAGGGTCGTAGGGGCTGTGGCTAGAGAAGTTGCGGTGCTTGGACTGGAGACTGCCTGTGGAGAAGCCAAAGAGAGAGATCCTAGACCATGTTCTACAAGGAACTGAGTCTTGAGCTTTCGATCCAGGCAACACAGAGAACATGTGACTACTGTGCTCTTCCAGTTGAGAGAGGGAGTTGACATGGTACCAAGTGCTCCAACTCTGGCAGGACTGTATTACTGTACATTTAGTCTCTCTGGCTGGTGGAGTAGGGGCAGCCAGGGCTTTTTTCTCATAGCTAGGACATTATTATGCCAGTTGTATTTTCTCGCAGTAAATAGTTTAACACTGCATTGTACTTTTTCTAACTCAACTTCTTTTACAGGGCTTTACTCCAGTTAATAAAGCACATTTAAACTATTACTGGTGTGTCAGTGGTCACTTGAGTTCAGGTAAGGGAGGGTCATCACTGGTGCAGGGCAGGAAGGACCCAAACAATCCAGCAGATTCTTCCGAGGTGAATGTTACACCTGAGAACTCAAAAGAAGGCACTGGAGCTAGACATTTCTGTAACCAGTGAGATTCATACTTTCATTCTCCAGCTGTCATTTTTAAATGAAAGTTTAAAATTCTTGTGAGACAATACAAGCCACCTAAAACATTTCATCTCTCAGAAGCCGTTTTAAATAATGCCCACTGTTTGCAGTCTGCCTGGATCCAGGTGCAGACATCTGTGCCCAATGGCAGGTAACTGCTGGATGTGCATATACATGTGAACAGCGGCAGACAACTGCTGCTCCTGTCAGCCTGTTATTACCCAGTACAGGCTTTCTGGCTGCAGATGTTCACATAAACCTGGGTTCAATCACCAGGACTTAAAAACATAAAAATGCAAATGCAGCATAGCTGCAATATGCAACTCCTATTCTGACAATGTCCCCTGCAGGCTCACTGCTCTGCGATCCAGGGTCAGTCCCTTTCCAGGTTGGATGATGCCCAGCATCACCCAACCCACTTCTTATGCACTCAGGGTGTCAAGATGCTCTATACTTACAGGAGAATGTAGTAGAGAACAGCGCTGTTGTCGCTACGAGCTAGTTCTTGGTAACATTCAGGACCTGCCCAGTTATGCAGGAAGACATCACATCAAGTTACAGGACTGAAGACCCTTGGAAAAATGTATGTAGGGGGAAAAAAAGGGGTGGGGTTTAGGGAGGGGGGCTGGGACCTGGGGTTGAAATAAACGGACTTTAAGTCTATGCATTTAATTACCAAAGCGCCAGTAGAAAAACATCCATGTTCATATAAAATTTTAACAGTTAAATACAAACATATGCACAACCAGCCTTTATTCAGTAAAAGGAAGACTGACTCCTAAAATAAACCTGTGAGCCAATAAAAAAAAAAAAAAGCAATATTGAGAGTGCTACCAAATAGTTAACAACTTATTAATTTCTGTGGCACGTGGCTGGGTGGGCCTTAGCACATGATAAAACACTTTTTGTTACAGCTATCTGCAAGCTGCTCCCACTGCCAGCCCCAGAGCTGACAGTATCAGCAAAAGGCTTTGCTGGGAAAGTTTTGTTATCATGCAGCCCGGACCTCTCTGGAGAGAAAACACAAGCACTAACATACTGTAACAATCTTATGATTTTCTCCATATCACGACCTGTCAATTTCCGAAAATTCCGTCTCCCTTTGTAGCATTTTAGTCATGATGTTTCAGTACATTATAAATATATTCAGTTCCTTAGCTTAAGGTAAAGCTATCAGCAGCAGCATTTTACAATTTACATACCTGACAGACCGGTATGATGCATAGTATGTCTGACTGAACTTTTAGTGGCGACAGTCTCGACATTTTTAAATACTTTTTTTAATGAGAATGCTTAACAGCAACCTTCATCTCCGTAGAAATGAAACGCAACCTGTTCTGCTTTGCTGTTGAAGCTTCCACACCTCCAGGCTACTGCATTGTGTTCTGAGTACAGGATCAGTTCTAACACTTTACAAGGGGCCTGTAAGGAAACCAAATTAGTTGAGCTACACACACACACACACACACACACACACACACAATAATGTTCACAGTAATATAACTATGTATGTAGAATACAATTTGCATTGCTTCAGGTTTTCTTCTCTGTTGCTAGCGTTGCGTAAAGAAATTAATGAAAAAAGTTTAGATCATACCTTGATGAAATATAGACCGGGGGCGTCCCGAGGCTGTGTGACACCCGGAGCGGAGACTGGGTGACACCCCGTCGTGACGTCATCGCGCATTTTATTGACACCCCCTTGTGACGCCACTGGGTTGACTAAGCAAATAGGCTGTTCACTTTGGAAGGGAATTTGTACTTTGCAGGGTAAGTTTCTCCTTAGTTTAGTGAATGAGGTGAATCTCTGCTGACTTTCATCACCGAATATCATGCAAGCAAAAATACTGTTTTTTTACATTTTCCTTGCACATGATTGTGTATTCCTTGCAATGTGAAATTTCACCAAGCTAAGGGCAAACTTCCCTTGCAAAGTAGAAATGTTTGTGCAAAATGAACAGCCTATTTCTCTGTAATAATCAACCCCAATGTGTCAGAAATCTAACACCCACCAGAACTAGTATTTTGGCATTGCACCTCATGACAGCTGCCTACATTTCTCTATGATTCCATTGGTAATTGTCTTTAACTTCTTCCAGCTGCTATTATGGTATTATTCTCTGTATTCTAAGGAAGGAGGTCACTCTCCTGCCTCTTGAATAGCCCAATCTCTCCTGGGGTGAAAGAGAATTTATTCCGAACCATTACAACAGCTGTCTCTTGATGTGCAATATGGTCCACTCAACAGAGGACTTCAGAAGAAGAGTTGTTGGGTATAATGTGTCACAAGAAGATTTCTGTAGACTTGGGCCTTCATAATTCAAAGTCAAAAGAAATTTGGCATTGTTGCTGTTCTTTCGTATAAATAAGATTCTTGCAAAAGCATGCTTACAATGGATCTTGGATTTTAAAAAAGAAACATCAATGCTTTTAGGTAAATTTTATACATTTGTTTAACCTTTAAAAAATGTTAAACAAATGTTCTATAAATGTCATACTATACGTATACCAGTCTTTAACAACAAAACATTTAGGGTCCACTCACTCTATTGCGGTACATTGGCGCATGTGCGTTAAAGAGAAACTTTAACCATATCTTCAAAATAATAACAAAGAGACGTTTAAAAATATTTAGTAATGCCAATCTACAAACAGATACTTCTAGATAATTGCTGACTTTTTATTTTTTGCATACCTTTTCTTCCCCATTCTTCTTACAGTGGCCATTTAAACTAAGGGCAGGTTACTAGCTCTCCCTTTACTTCCTGTAACATGTGACTAGGATTTGTGACCTTGCATATCATCTCAGGGGAGGAACATGTCTTTCCTTGGGATCTCACGGGATTACAGATGACGTTTCCCAGCAATGCTCTGCTGATGTAACCTTCCCAGGATGCAACACTTGGGTACATTACATCATGTGTGTCAAAGTGGACCAGAAAGTGGAAAACAAGAAATTGTAAGTAAAATAAAAAATATGGTTGTTTAGCTAATAAATGTAAGACGATTTCATATCAGCATGAAGAGCTGCATGATGATATGATTTTTAGTCAAAGGTCCACTTTAACATGCATTTAGACATGTGTTAAGGCATTACAATTATTTTAATTTGAATGGGTTGCCTAATGCACCAGAACTCGCTAAAAAAGTGCATGTAGATTTTTTGACAACGTACCAGACGGCACATTGTTCCTTTGACACAGTGCGTTTGGCTGCCATTGGAAACTAATGGCGCCATATCGCACAAACACAAGTAACATGCATTTCTGCCAAACAATAGTGTGAATGGGTCATAAATGACAAAGAATTCCCAAAGCTTTATGGGTTAACTAAAGAGAATGCACAGCAGTTTGGGGTTGAGCCTGTGTTCATCTAGAATGTGTCTAATTGAAACCTCGGGCTGAGCTGCCCAACAAGGGTAGAGTCACAGTAATGAGTTAGTTCTCTGTGTAAAGGTCAGCTTGAGTCCTGGAACTGGTCTGACTTCACATGCGGAAAAAAAAACTATTTCATCAACTGTGACATTTTTAAAGGCCCGAAAAGAAAAAACAAAAAAGCAAAAACTACCTTTGTGTATTTTATTTAATTTAGTGCTTTTAGTATTTTAATTTTTCTACGTTTTTGTATTTGATTGTTATTGGCGTAATGCAACTTTTAATCTTTAATTTTACTTCTTTTTACACTGTCTGTTTTTTTCTTACTGTGCAAAAACATAAAATGGCAAATCTGATGAGGGACCATTATTTAGCACAAGGACAGATTCATGATAGTTAAAGCAAGCCTTCAGCCTACAATTATGCTTTATACCCCTGTAACTCTCCCCCATCTGCTATTTTTAATTAAATTAATTTACTGTTTGATTACTTTTTTTTAATCTGGCTCCTCACCTATGCCTCCATTCTTGTCTAGACGAAAATGATGTGCCTTGCTCCCACAGCCTCCTTGGGAAATCCCAAATATATATCCCAGGGGGCTACAGCAGTAGCAACACAGAGCGGGCCAGTGGTCGGAGCTGTGCACATCATCAGGGGCTTGCTGTCTGACCCCTATAGAGGCAGTCAGCTCCTGATGACTAAAGTCGGGTATGTGCTTACATATTTTCTTCATTCAACCTGTGGGCTGAAGGCAGAAAATATAACACATTCCTCCATCCATGCTGAACAGCGTGGATGGATGAATCTCCTGCTGTGAGCATTGTATTCTGATAGTGACCACCAACCGCTGTCAGAATACCCGAACGGAGCTTGTGGCTGAAGATTTTCCAACCTGCTCCTTTGATCTGCTGATCAAGAGATGCTGAACACCAGAGTGCCGACAGCGGCACCCACTGTGTAAATTGTGGCCGCTTCGTCAGGAACTGGCCGAAATTCATATTGTGTATACCTTACTTAAGGAGTACCAATATGGCCGTCAAATGGCCTGTGTCACCTGAACAGTGGTTTTCAGTGGAACAGTGATGAATTCGGTGGGCAGGTGGGTATGTGATTTGAGGACAATGCCATACAAAAAGTAAGGGGTTAAAAAATGAGGCAGGGAACAAAGTTCCTCTTTAAAAGGAGTTTCTGTAATCTTCAAGAGACATTTAAAGCCCATTGCACTCTTAAACTATACCAAAAACCACCTTCCGTTGGGTTTTCCCCATTGAATCCAATGCATATCAGCAATATGGCGAAATTTTGCTGCAATCTCCTGAATTTTGCCAAAATTTCAGGGAAATATAAAACTCTCAGTTACCTCATCCCTATTACTAAAGCCAGAGGCAGCAAAATCACTTGCTTTTTCATAAGGAGCTCACCAATGGCCACCTACATGCTTCTCTTTAGTGATGGTGTACTTTGAAGCTTGAATATACCATAATGCAAACTATTAGTTTAGAATTAAGATTTTTCCTTTGTTATTAGGTGACAGACTACATCATTTAATGTACAACAATAAATAAAACATAATAACATTTTATGATAACAGAAAATTCGAAGGACTTTTTACATGCAGTCATCGGATTCCTTGTAATTCTGTAAACAGTGTATAAAACAGGTGATATTTGGAACTATGCGACATGTATATTTTTATTCTACAATTAAACAACATGAGGTAGACAAGCTGTAGGTTCTTCCATAAGTGCAACCTATGTAACTTGCTATTAGTTTGTCAGTCTTTAATTTCTGAGCATTTGGTCACATATAATTTTTATACACAGCAGGCAGCCTCCTACATTGGCGAGTCACGAAAAGTATAAATATGACATTTTGAAATAGGTGTTTTAAGTTAGTGTTTCACAGCTGGTGATATCTGTTAAAGGTGGCATGAAAGTAAAGTTCATGAATAGAACTTTTACAATTTTTCTAGGACTTTTCAGAATTCTTAAGATTAGGATTATTTTTATGTTGCTCATGTTCTAGAAAGAATTAAAGGCTCATTCCAAAAACTCTTATAAATAAATAAGATGTATGAAATAAGAAAAAGGATTAATGAAGGTACATTTTTTGTGTCCACTAGGACAGAAAGTGAGGGAAATCCTCTTCAATGGGGAACCAGTGAACAAAAAGGATCTGGTGATGGTTGCAAACTAGGTGTCCCCAAACTCTTCAGCCTATTGACCCATATATGAAGTTTCAGGTTGTTCCCAAATGCCCAAACATTTATTGTATGAAAACGATTTAATAAATAGAAAATATATAATGACTTCATTAAAAGGTAATAGTTAAAATATGAAAAATATAAGATTGACATACTTTTTTTTACTGAAACTGTATAATTAAAGGAAAGCATGCATCTGATGAGCGTAAACAAGGGCACATATATTTGGTTGCAGACTAGTGTAGTGGCTCTCTAATGGAGTTTGAGATGGGGTAGTAGTAAACAGAAATAATATATGTATATGTACAGGAATATCTTTCCCAGAGGGGAAAGGGTGGAAGGTCACAGACACACAACACAAAGTATACTGGTAAATGAGGCCACTAACAACGCACAGCTGACAAAGACAACTCAAGACCACTCTCCTTGTCCACTGACCATCCAACTCTGGGTAACACCCTGTTTTTTGTGGCTAGTCACCTCACCTTCAGGACTAGGGACTGGCATGAAACTCTACAGAGATTTTGAGAGATTAATTGACCCAAATCAACCTTCCCTCAGTTTTCAACCTATTGACCCACAGACATTTACTGACCCCTTTTGACCCATAGCCATTTATCGCCCTTGGATAGTCCCGTTAGGGCATCAGGGGTCGAAAATTACCACTTTGGGGAACACAAACTTGAGCCTACCATAAAGCAAGACATATTTTGGTTGGAGTTGGACTTTAAAGTCCCACCATAGTGAAAAATAATATTCTGGTAACTGTATCAATCTTATAGAGAATGTCTTTTCTCCCTAAATCTTTTTAAATCTTTTGGATAATTGTGCCTGAATAAAGGCAACATTGGTAGAGGTTTTGTTTGAATTTGGAGTTTGGTGGCAATAAATCAGCACAAAATAGAAAAAAACAAAGCTTTTGTTGCCCAGATGTGTTTTGGTTTATGCCATTTTAAATCTGATGGTATTGTTGCTTTTATCATTGTGACAATACACTATGCATTATTGTGATGCTAAAATTTTAGGGTTTGTGGACTGGGTTCAGGTTTAAGGAGAATAAGCACTGGTCAGTTTTTTTCACAAAATCATCCTCACTCTTATATCTACAGGCAGGCCTATGTTTGTTTACTTGATTGTAAGGGTCTCACTTAGTGGATTACTGTATGTCTAGTATTGAATTTATGTCCAGACTCTAGAAGTCATTAATTGTAAATGAATAAGTAAAAGCAAGTGAGATGTAAACGTAACATTATAAATATTAATGGGTAATCTGTTTAATATAATTCTCATTGTGTCACGCTGTAATTAAAGATTATCCATGGCAGCGCTGACAAATGGGTTAGCTCCTATTTCCCCTAGGTAACAGGAACAAAAAGGGTTAAAGACCAACCCCCCCTTTGCCCTATATAAGCCCCTCCTTAACCTGAGTTCCCTGTCTTTTTTTGTTCCTGTCCCCCTAGGACAGGTAGTTTTTCATTTGTTTGTTTGTTTGTTATTTTTTCCTTTCAAGTAAGGTGATTTGCCACGGGTGAGTTCAGCCTCTCTCCCCTGCGAGGCTCTCAAGACTCGGCCCCAGGCTAGGGTGTCCCCTTGAGGAGGTTGAAGGGCTTCCCCGGTACCTGCAAGAGGCCAGCGGTGACCCGAGGGGTAGCGGCCATGGTATGGGAGCCGTGGACTTCAACGGACACAGGTAGGCTCTAGTGGCTATGGACGCCTTACCTGTTCCAGCAGGCACTGTATGCTTCCCTGTTCTCTTCCCTGTTCAGTGTTCCTTGCTATCCCCTCTTGCTGGCCGGCTCTCTCTCTCGGCTTGTGACACCGGGCTGAGGGCAGATCAGAATGGGCATTCGCAGCTACGCGGCTCCTTTGCACATGCGCGAACGGGGGCCGTGACGTCATCATGGCTCCGATTTTCGGCGCGAATTTCAAAAAAAAAAGTTTGACTTTCCCATTTAAAACCTGGGAATTAAGTCTCGGCGGTCCCTTCCCTTCCTGAGACATCATGGACAGCGGTTCCTCACCTCATATGTCCAGATCTAGAGAGCCTAGGTGAGATTTTTAAAACATTTTTGCATTAAAAAAAAAGAATGCTTTTTTGGGATCCATTTGATGTTTAGATTTTTTTATTTTTTTTATTTTAGCCCGGTGGAGTTACAGTCCTCCGCATCTTCGGGGAAAAAGAAGGGCAAGTTGGACAGATGCCGCGCTTGCGATGGCAAGGCAATGTCGGGGAAAAAGCTCTGCCAGCCTTGTTTTAGCGAAGCCGCAGGTCCTTCCAACGCCTCTATGGGCATTTTGGAACTTATTCAGCAGGCTGTGGCTAAAGGAGTAAAGCAGGCCAGTCATTCCCATAAACGGCAGAGAACCGCCAGTTCTCATTACGATTCCTCAGTAGAGACTGAGGAGGAGATGTCTCCGTCTGATGGCGAATACTTTTCTGCTTCGGATCAGGAGGAATCAACATCCCTTGAACCCAAGATGGTGGATGCACTTATAGCTTTGGTGCGCAAAACGTTAAGCATGAAGGAGGAGGGGGAGGTCTTGTCCCCCTCAAGCAGGAATTTTGCAAATCTGCAACGAAGCAGGTCATCCTTTCCAGTGAGCAAGATCACTAAGAAACTTATTAGTGATGAATGGGATAAGTCGGAGAAACGAATGGGCTCTAAGGGGCGGTTCTCTCGTCTCTACCCTATCAGGGGCGCGGATGCTAGCGCCTGGGTTTCAGCCCCTAAAGTAGACGCTGCCGTGGTCAGATTAGGGAAGCATACGGCCTTACCAGTTGACAACGCAGGCTCCCTCAAGGATTCCATGGACCGGAAAATGGAGCATAGTCTAGTAAAAACCTACACGGCTTTGGGTATGGGCCTCCACCCGGCGGTAGCCCTGTCTTCTGTATCCCGGGCGTCGAGGCTGTGGCTTGAGGACTTAGAGGATGACATTGAGAGAGGTGTGAGCAGACGCAGGCTTCTGAGTAAGATGCAGGACGTCAAGCTGGCAGCTGATTTTTTCACAGAGGCGTCGGATGATCTTCTACAGTCAGAGGGATGGTGTCTTCGGTGGTGGCCCGGAGAGCTCTGTGGCTTAGGTCATGGGGCGCAGATGCTTCCTCTAAGAACAGCCTCTGTTCCCTAACATTCCAAGGAGATATGTTGTTTGGCGTGGAGTTGGACTCCTACATTAAGCAGTCCATTGAGAGCAGGAAAGCCATGCTTCCTCAGGACAGAAGAAGCAAGGGAAGTTACAGGGATCGGAGGCCTCGCCAGCACAATGTTTCCTTTCGGGACTCCAGATCATCCAAGCCAGGTAGGGACTCCTCCCGCACTCGAGCGTGGAGGGGAGGTTTCGGCCCTTACAGAAATTGCAGAGGCAGAAGTGGAGCCTCCAATAAGTCTGAGAATGCGTTATGAAGGTTTCGTTCCCGGAGACATGAGGGTGGGAGCAAGGTTGCTTCTATTCTCAAGTCTTTGGGAACGGTACATACCAGACTCCTGGGTCCGGAAGGTGGTCACCGAGGGGTACTGTTTGGAGTTTCAGTCCAGCCCCCCAATAGGCATTTTTGTCGCAACCAAACTTGTGAGGTGTCGGGTGAAAAGAAAGGTTCTGTGGGATTATATCAGTTCTCTCGTCTCCCAAGCTGCCATTGTGGAGGTCCCTAGGGAACAGCAGTTCCGGGGTTTTTATTCCCAGTTGTCCTTGACCCCCAAATCGAAAGGATGTTGGAGACCCGTTTTTTTTGCACCAGCTGAACCGCTTTATAAAAGTCAGAAGGGTTCAAGATGGAGTCTCTCCAGACAATTGTCAAGGTGGTTCGGCCACAGATGTGGATGGTGTCTATAGACCTCAAAGATGCCTACTTTCATGTTCCCATTTCCCCACATCATCAACAATTCCTGCGGTTTTTTGTCAACCACAAACATTTTCAGTTTCGGGCAATGCCCATCAGTCTGAGCACGGCCCCCAGGACTTTCACGAAAATTCTGGTCACCGTCCTTGCGGAGATCCGGAGACAGGGTGTGGGCATATTCCATTACCTGGACGATATCTTCATCCTGGCAAGATCAGAGAGGGAGGCCCTGTTCAGCAGGGAAGTTTCCATCAGCACCCTCACCAGATTCGGATGGCTGTTGCATGTAGGGAAAAGCAACCTAACTCCAACTCATACTATGGTCTACTTGGGAGCGGAATTCAGCACAACCCGAGGGACCGTTCGTTTGTCCAACGAGCGAATCCACAAGATCCAGCAGAAAGTAAAGTCTGCGGGGTCCCGTGCGCAAGTCGAAGCCGGTTCATTCATGAGCCTGTTAGGCTCCATGTCTTCGACCATAGGCCTTACTCGATGGGCTCAGGGGAACATGAGAGTGGCTCAGGATTGCAGAGGGAGGGGGTACGAGGAGGATTCGGGACAGATGGGTCAAGATCATGGTGGACAATGTCAACGTAGTGGCCTATCTGAATCACCAAGGGGGTACGAGGGGCCCCAATATGATGAGAGTCCTGTCTCCATTGATGGAATGGGCAGTGCGGACGATGATGGGATTGAAGGCTGTCTACTTGCCAGGGCCCGAGAACCAAATTGCGGACTATTTGAGCAGGACTCGGGTAGACCCAACGGAATGGGTTCTGTCGGTAGATGTGTTCAACAGGCTGGTCCAGAGATGAGGCATGCCAGAGATCGATCTCATGGCCTCTCGCTTCAATTGCCAAGTCAGGAGATTCCTGTCAAGAAGATTAGAACGGGAGGCGGAAGGGCAGGATGTTCTCTTCCACCCGTGGAATTGCACACTGGCGTATGTTTTCCCTCCCTTCTCGATGGTCATGCCGGTTCTACAGAGGGTGCAGAGGGAGAGAGTTACGGTCATTGCCATCATACCATATTGCCCTTGACGACCATGGTTTCCTCTCCTGCTTTCTCTGAGCATTCGGACTCCGTGGACTCTTCCTGTGTTGGCGGACCTCCTGTCTCAGGGTCCGGTGTTACACCCGACTCCCCAGAGGCTTCAACTGACGGCATGGTTGTTGAAAGGGAGAGATTAAGGAGATCAGGGTTCTCACAGTCCATCATCGATACTCTCTTGAAGTCCAGGAAGGTATCCACTTCTGCATCATACTGTCGAGTGTGGTCGTTTTTTTCTTTCTGGTCCAAGCTTCATAAGGTTGATCCAGCCCAACTTTCTTCGAATATGCTGCTGGAATTCCTGCAATCAGGTCTGGATAAGGCTTTGAGTCTGAATTCACTTAAAGTACAAGTGTCAGCTATCTCCGCGATCACCGGAGTCAGATGGTCTCAGGATCCGAATATCGCTAGGTTCCTGAAGGCTGTAGGCAAAGTCAATCCTCCAAAGAGGCCTCTCTACCCGTCTTGGGATCTTCCTTTGGTGTTGGCACAACTGGCGGAGCCTCCTTTTGAACCATTGGAGTCCATTCTTCTGCAATTACTGTCCTACAAAACGGTTACCTTGGTGGCATTAGCCTCGGGTAGGAGGGTTTCTGAGCTCCAAGCTTGCGGTTGTGAGCAACCCTTCCTTATCTTCAGGAAGATAGGGTGATTTTGAGGACGGTACCGGATTTCTTGCCAAAAGTCCATCCCAGTTTTCATGTGAATCAGGATATCCGTCTTGCCCGCTCTCCATTCTCATGGGCCAGACAGATGTCTCGGTTTAGTCAGATGTTTGCACATTTATGTGGAACGATGCAGTCCCTGGCGGAAATCCAACAAGTTGTTTATTATCCCAGGGGGGCCAAGAAAGGATTCGCTGCAACTAAGGTCACTTTGAGCAGATGGATTGTTTCTACCATCATAAATGCCTATGAGGCGGCAGGATTGTCTCCACCAGAGGGCATCAAGGCTCACTCCACTAGGGCTATGGCCTCTTCATGGGCATCGGCGGCTGGGGTGTCGGCGGACCAGATATGCAGAGCGGCTACATGGGCTTCCAAGTCTACCTTTGTTAAACATTACCGGTTGGACGTCAGAGCTGCTGTTAATGACCAGTTTGGCAGGAGCGTGTTGCTCTCTCGCCATTAGATCGCTTAAATTAAAATAAATGTTTTGCTTAGATTATGGTTGTTTGGTTCTTTTTTCTTTGTTCCCGCCCTTCTGTCGCTTGGGTATTCCCCATTTGTCAGCGCTGCCATGGATATGGCCAGGAAAACTGAAAATTCATTCATACTTACCGTAATTTTCTTTTCCTGGTTATACTCCATGGCAGCGCTGGGCTCCCACCCGATGGGACAGTTTTGCTTGGTACTAGACAGGGAACTCAGGTTAAGGAGGAGCTTATATAGGGCAAAGGGGGGTTGGTCTTTAACCCTTTTTGTTCCTGTTACCTAGGGGAAATAGGAGCTAACCCATTTGTCAGCGCTGCCATGGAGTATAACCAGGAAAAGAAAATTACGGTAAGTATGAATACATTTTCAATTATATATATAAATAATTTATTTACACCCTTCTTCTCTTCTTGTACTAGAGACTAGAAGAGGGAGGTCCGCACTTTGAGTTTGAGAGAGAGAGAGGCCCTAATTCTACATGGTTGTTGATTCACTTTAAAGTAAATATAAACCCAGTCACTAATGTAATCATGGTAACATCATGTCAAAAGACATTTTAATCCTTTTAAATCTGAAGTTTTCATTAAAATACCTGGTAAACCTGCTGCAATGGTCTTTGTCCAGGCATCATCTGCTACAAGGTGACAACTCCCTCTTCCTATAAAAAGATGGTAATCGCATACATTTATAACCAGCCTTAGTAGCAGGGTGCACATGGGAAGGCTACCACTTTTTTAAAACCAAGTACAAGTACTTCCCCTCATGTACTTGCCGATACCAATTACCGTTACTTTTTCTTAAAGGGACAGGTGACTTTCAATGATCCAGAGTACGACTACATGTTATGTACTATGGATCATGATGTAACCTATTCATGTTAGCAGGGGAGAATTGTAAATCTATTGCTGTAGTGTAGTGGAGGTGTGTGCTGTATATATGTACTACATACCCAGTACACACTTACAGTACACTATAGCAATAGATTTACAACCAGCCCTGTCCCAGCTTCCCTCACTCACAGTTTCACTCTGATCCCTGTTGCCTCACGCTGCGCCTCTTGTAGTCGGCGCTGGTCAGGATCGCTGCATCGCGTCTCGGTGCTCAGCTTGTGGGAGGCGCTCACAATTCTGCCCTGCTGACATGAATAGGTTAAATCATGATCTGAAGTTTTAGAGTTACAATTATCCCCTGCTAAGTAATAGAGTTACATGAATAGGTTAAATCATGATCCATAGTACATAATAATACATAACATGTACAGTAGTTGTACCATGGATCATTTAACCTATTCATGTTAGCAGCAGAGAATTGTAAATCTATTGCTGCAGTGAATTGGGAATGTGTACTGTACATGTACTACATATAGAATACCCTGCAGAAATAGATTTACAATTCTGCACTGCTAACATGAATGGGTTAAATTGGTTAAATGATCCATAGTACAACCCACATATTATGTACTACGGATCATTTAGCCCATTCATATTATCAGGGGATAATTGTAAATCTATTGTTGCAGTGTATTCTATATGTAGTACATGTACAGTACATATTCCAAATACACTGCAGCAATAGATTTACAATTCTCCCCTGCTAACATGAATGGGTTAAATGATCCATAGTACAACTACATGTTATGTACTATTATGTACTATGGATCATTTAATTCACTCATATTAGCAGGGGATAATTGTAAATCTATTGTCTGCAGTGTATTAGCAGTGTGTACTCTATATGTGCTTCATATAGAGTACACACTGCTAATACACTGCTGACAATAGATTTACAATGATCCTCTGCTTAATAGTGACCCCCTTGCCCTCACTCACTGCTCATGATGTGCGGCGCTGTGCGGGAGAGCAGCGATGAGTCAGCGCTGGTTTGGTGGGAGGAGCTCCAGGTGGGGTCCTAATTTAGCTGGCCGGCGACTGCCCAGAGGTGCCGGCCAGCTAAATTAGGACCCCACCTGGAGCTCCTCCCACTGGACCAGCACTGACTCGCCATTGCTCTCTGGCACTGAAGCATGTCGTCGGCGCTGAGCTGAAGAGGAGCGTTGCGTCACTACTGCCCCGTGGGCGGAGCTCCAAGTGGGGTTCTTCGCCGGCCAACTCAATTAGGACCCCACCTGGAGCGCCGTCCACCGGGGCAGCAGTGACGCGGTGGCAAGATCAGTAAAGGAAAAAAAACATAGCGCAAGCTCCGGCGCTATGTATCAGGGCATTTTCACAAGTACAGGTACTTGTGAAAATGCCCTGTATCGGTCCCGATACCGATGCTGGTATCGGTATCGGGACATCCCTACTTACAACAATACAAAACACAAAAGCCTACTCCTCCTCAAAAGGTGCAGGGACGCACTGGAGGCCCAGCAATTAAAAATGCATGCTGGGACCCCCAGTGAGTCCCCACATCAAAAATAATCGACTGCATTAATATGCTCCCACTTGGAGACTCATACAAATAGAGTTAGTACCACACTTTACAGAGGTGCCTTGATGGTGGTGATGTGGCTTCTACATATTTTTGGCCAAGGGTTTTTGCAACTAAAACTTCTGCTTTCAACGCATACTGTTGACCGGGTCATTTGTTTTGTTGCAGGCTAGCTGGCAGGTGTGCTGGGGACTTTTTTTGTGTTTTTTTGTGTGTTTTGAACTCTCTCTTCCTGTCTCCTAAATGTGTTCCTGCATTCCCACCATATCGCCCAGTCACTAAAACCTCATACAAGCGTTAACATGTTCAAGTTAGTTTTAAAAGTGAATATTTTGAAATCTGCAGCTTTCATTAAAATAATACCTGGTGATCCTGCCAGTCTGTTACACACAGTTACCATAAAGAATGCAGGCAGTGCTGGGCTTTCTTATTAGAAAACCCAGAATGTTTTGTGAACTGAATGTAATGACAGCACACTGTAATAAATGTGTACTTGTAAAATAGAGACCTTCTGCAAAAAATTTAACTTAATAGATATAACTTCAGTTCTTAACCGGGCATCAGAAAATTGAAAGGGCCAGGACTTGTGGTGAATCTATTTTTTTTTCTAAGCTGCATTTAACCAGCAAGTTAAAATTTGGTGAACTTGGTTCACTCAAGTGAGCTGGTAAATTGGTCCAAAGGAGTTCAGTGATGTTAACAGCAATGTACAGTAGCTCTGAATAGGGCTTGGCCCTCAAAATGTGTCAGCACTTTCCACAGCTAAGAAAGCAACAGAGGGTTGCTTAACGGGACTCACCGTTGGTTATCTGCATCCAGTGATTTGGGGGATCCATACCTAGATGAATGCTACATTTTATATGCTGTTTTTCAAGTACCTTTGTAAATATTTTAAGTAATAAAGTTTTACTGAAGGTTTTACACAAGGCCCGTGTGCTCTCTTATTGTCTTTTAACTGTAGAGTGTATGTAAAATATAGTCCTGGACTGTGCTTGTTTGTGTTAAGACACACATTGGTCTTTCCCCTGTAGCTTGTTTCCAACACACACCTCACTTCCCATTATCCATAACAGCAACTAGATGGCCCAGCGTAAAATCATTAACCCCTCAGTAACCTGTCTGCAGTGTATGTGCATACGCATTAACACCTGAACACCCAGCTTCCAGTACATTTGGGATAATTCTCTACATTTATCTAGTACATCATGCCACATATCAGTCTCATATCCACTGACTATGGTCCATTGAAAATCTTAGCTCCACTGTCCCATTTTCTGTGTAAACATTCCCTGGCAACAAAACCCTTCACCATGTCCCCAGTAACACCTCCACTGTTCCTGGACTCCATGACACAGCCCCTGCTAATAACCTTTTAAATTGTAGTGTTTCCTTTTTTTACATATTTTTTTCCCAATACCAATTGTGCACTCGTCCTTTTTCATTTTGGTTCTTCCCCACCACCTCCCCTGTCCTAAAATAACCTGCTTCAAATTTAACCAGCTGTTTCCTGGACACCGAGTTTGACCTCTCTTTCTCCTCTGTAAAACCTGCTGTGTGAAGACTTGACTCTGGTGCTGCTACTTTATAATTAGTATGTTTTGTCAATGGGTGCTTAAAATCATTATGGGGAGCTCTTCCCCTCCCCTGATATGCACCTGTATGGTAAAGCCCATATAGATAAATTATTTTGTTGCTAATTATGGAAAGACCAGCAACCACAATTTGTTAATCTAAAAATGTTCTGCTGGATGTCACACCTTCCTACTCCTCTCCTTCACATATTTTTCTCGTTATACCTACCACACTCCCCTCCTGCATATAAAGTCATAGTGATACCCTTCACACACCTCTCCTGCACATACAGACTGCAATCATACTCTTTACAACCCTCTCCTGCACATACTGGCACTTGTCATAGCTTTCGTACTCCTCAGCTGCACATACTCTCTGCTGTTTCTCTTTGCACTCCTCTTCTGCACCTGCTGCTTGTTGTCATACCCACCACATTGTTCTACTGCACATTTAGCCCCCTTTCATACCCACACTCCTCTCCTGCATATACCTTCCCATCATATTCTTTGCACTCCTCTCCTGCACATATCACTTCCTATCCTATACTCTGCACTCCTCTCCTGCACATACCTCTTCCTATCCTATCCTCTGCACTCCTGTCCTGCATATATATATATATATATATATATATATATATATACTTAAAATGCATTTAAACTTAAAATTGGAAAAAATTTGCAGGCAATATGCATTGTGTTCCATAAATTGTGAATGGCACCCGAAGGAACTAAGGCAACACTCCTGCATTATAGCATATTACCCTGCATGATAATTCCCTACTGTACATTGCTGTATGTTGTGTTACAAAAAAAAGAGTGTCAATGCAATGCATGTTAATGCTCAACATAATGTAGGTTCATGCACATGCATTAATCCAGTGCAAACAAGTAAATGAGCCCTTATAGTTTCCCTTTAACAGTAATTACAGTATTTGACTTGTTGCAGGAGGTCTTGTTCACTCTACAATGATTGCTGTTAATTAGGGTAGGATAGAAAAAACTGTTTAAATGACGGGAGCAGACAGCTTCTCTCTCCACTGAGCATCAATATAATTCTGACAAACTTAAGATTGCCCCCAGGGTTATTCATTCAACCACTTGCAAAAGTTTGCATTATTACTTTGGTAATGAGTGTTGTAACACAATGAAGATCTTTAGCTTCACAATGTTTTTAACAATTACATCCCCCTAGGTCACACTGCAGGTGTCCATGCTGTATACCAACTTAGTTTGTATTGTTGGGTGGTGTTAAAGCACGGGTTAAATGTGGACTAGCAGCATACCACTACTTATAAAGAAATTATCGGGGGAAACAGTCATATACCAGCAGGCATTACTTCCGAAAGTACAGTCTTATTAGGAAATAAAATATCACAAGTGGATTATTTACTTCTCTGTGCACTGCGATGGTAATTTATAAATAAATAGCAGTATTGATCTACCCTTCAAAGATAATCCACAATACAGTCCTAATAGCCATCACCAAAGAAAGCGGTTTTATTGATGATTTAATGACAGTTGCATGTTGCAAGACCCTGCCATCTTTTAAATGGGTATGAAAGATATTAGAGGGAATATTAAGATAAATAAATTTAATTTGTGGTTGCAATTATTTATGCTTCTTTACTTGTATGTGAGTATTGATTTTCCTATCATAACAAAGTGGGAATCAGAGCATTTACATTATATTTATTAAAGTGGGAATTGGCTAGTCTCACTATATTTTCCACCAGATGCGCTGTGTGTCCATTGGGAAGTTCTGACCTCACTTCTTGGCTCTGCGACAAGGAACCAGAGGGCCAGAAAGCTGAATTTATGGAATGATAGAAAAGTTAGAATCTATATACTGGAACCAGACAGCAAAGAAGAAACACATTTCAATTTTTACCCTGTCAACATTTTTAATTGATCCTGTCAGTCGCAAAAAAAAAAAAGAATTTCAGATGAATATCTTCTAGAATAGAAGAGGTATTTTACTCAACTCTGAGGCCATCTGTGTCTCCTAGCTCCTCTTCAATCCAGAGCTGCAGCCTCCATCAGACTCTTTAACATTACACATTTCCAGGAGAATCAGAGGTCTATGCCCCTTTCATAATCTGTGGTTCCATCCTCTGGCCCCTACATCACTACACGGTCAGTGGATGGAATTATAGTGTATGCTGGGGAATGCAGGCATTCGACACTCTGGGAAGTGATGAATGCTAAACATTCTGATGGAGGCTGCAGCTTTGGAACAAAGAAAAGGTAAGAGACATGGACCACCAGAGAGGTGTGTTTACTCTTTACTGCAGGGAACATACAACTGAATTTTTTTATTTTGACAAAATGGGTCGCTTTAACATCTGTATACTACTTTCATATACTCTACAACAGAAGAACAATATAAATATGCAGTGTACTGGCTATTGTGCATTCTCCCTGAAAAGACCCTTATAGCTAATAATAAAATCCGGATCCATCTGGATGTTTGCCAAGTAGGTTACAGCTATTTTAAAAGGAAGAATGTAGTTTGTCTGTTTATTTTTATTGTGTTTCCTCTTTTCTAATGAAGAAGGTCAATGTGAGGTTGGGAAAGTGTTGGGCTGCACTTGTTCAGTCCTGTATTGTTTCTTACCCGGAGGTTAACTCAACATACATATTTTTCATTTAAAAAAATAATAATAAAGAAGTCAAGATCATGGATGAATGCTGGAGGCTCTTATGGTCAGCTGAAGATTTGAGAGTCGTACTTCAATAAAACCTTATTTGTGCTATGAAAAGAGCCTTCAAGCCACACAGTTGGTGAGGAGATAAACGTGAATAGAAATTTGAATGAAATATATGTTCAGACAGAGATGGGAACCCAGCATGGTTACATATTGATGATAAGAGCTGAATATACAGAGCAGCAGGATAGCAAATATTCATGCGGAATTGCTATGTTTTGGTCATCATCTTATTTTACAGCAATGTAATACAGGAAGAAAAAGCTAACAGAGCCTAGAAGCGGCGATATCCTATACTGTCTGTGCACAGCCTGAGCATATGAATATGCAGAATCTAGATTGATTTTGATGTGGGATTTGAAGGTATCATTTTATCATAAAGGGATGTTTTCATTATAAATTGAGTATGCAGACATCTAAAGGCTTCTGGGAGACTTGGGAGACACTCAGTGTTTTGGATTTCCTGGGATCACCTGGTGTCTTGATAGCTGCACATGTGGCAAATCAGCACGATAACATTAAGGAGCATCTTGGGAGACTTGGGTGATTGAAGGGCAATGGAACAAACTCAACATATGCATAGTAGGCTGATTCCCCCTCAAGGGTCAGCCTCCTCTGTATGCCTCCATTTCCCTAGCACTTGTATGAGGTGTTGGGAGATCTTCCTCCACCTAGTTTTTGTACCACTGGTAAGGGCATAAGAGTAGAAGTGAAGACATGTGAAGGATTGTGGGGTTGCTCAGAGGATTTTTCATTTCTGGCACAGTTTTTCTGAGAAAGCTTTTTTTACTTGTAGAAGGAAAAGAAAATGGATAAACGCACGAATCATAAGAAAACCAGAGAATTATAAGAAATCAAGTAAAAATGCTCATGTGGATGAGAATGAGAAAGGTCTTATAGCTCAAAAAGGAAAACGAAGAGACAAACAACGTGTGCTACAACCTTGTGTATTAAAAACACATGTATTCCCATGGCCAGGAACAAAACACAAGTAGACACTACTGCTGCTTGTGAGAGGCCATTGTTAAGTAATGAGGATGTTGCGATTTACCGACTCAAAGTAAGATTGCCCCTTAATGCAGGCCATGGGAAGGGAGAGTTCTACATCCCCCTGGGCTGATAATCCAAGTGGTTGTTTTTAAGTATTGATGAGTGAACCAAGCATAGTTGGGTTCTCTGTGCACGTTCGCTGAACACGTGAAAGGATCGAGAAACCCTGAACATCATGATGAACATCAATCCATCGGACACAACAACTTGTAACAGGGGCTTCCAGAAGTCCCCTCCCACGCAGATCTTATATCCACTGAGCCAGGAATTTAGAGATTAGGTCCTTGTCCTCATCTACTTTGGCAGGGTACCTGTCAATGCCCTAATCCTCATGCCCTTATCTAGGCATTTGGCCTGGCTGACCTGGAAAGGGGAGACAGCAAGAACCATCCCTGCCCCCATTCCTCAACCATACCATGGGAATGTCTATGTGACAGGAGCAGTGGCTGGGCATAGATTTTCACTCAGTAATGGTGGAAATGTATGTACACCGTGCCATTGAGATGACATCTACGTTCACACAGGCAGCGCTGTGGGGTAGGGGCAAAAATGGCAGCCTTGGGTGGCATCTGTCCCCCATACTGCCCTGCTTATGTACCATCTATCAGCATGATAAATTGGGGGATGGAGGTAGAAACAAACTTCTTCAGGGTGTAAGGTACTGGGCTATATATTAAAATAAATATGTAAATGAAATATACGGCTGCCGCTGCTGATGTCAGTGTAATAAAGACCAATTGCCCTGCTGTTTCAAACTTTTATAAAGACACTGACCCAGAACAATGATTCAATTTAGAAAGCCAGAGAGAGGTGAGGAGTCTTGATCTGCATGCTGATTCCAGGTCTGTGCTTCAGAAAGTATAGAAGCCTTTGGATCAGCATAACAACCAGACGACTAGCAAAAGGATAGGCCATCAGTAGTAGCCTCCATATTCTCCCAGATTTCCTTTATCTAGTCTCTAAAAACATTGCCAGGATTACTCCCTTTATAATATGTGTTTTTACCACCTCTGACAAAGCTAAAATAAAATCTCTTCCTCTTGCAGTAGGACTCACCATGTATATGTCCTTTCTGCATTACAGAAAATCTGTTAGGGAGGGAGCTCTTGGCTTTGTAACGACTTTGGCATATAGACGGAGATAGGAATTCTAGGGGGAAGGTTACCAGCGCATGATTACACTTATGAACACTGTGATGAAGATGAAATATCAGGCTTGGGTAGAATTGCCCTTTAAGTGGTTACATTTAGTAATTGTGCTATTTGTTTCCTGCTTCTCCACTAAGCTGACATTCTTTAATGAATTGGAAGGATATTATCTAGAATCTTTTCTCCGAAAGATTTTTTAATCTATAGAAAATTGCAGCAATCAATAAATCAATAAAATGTCTAAGTGATTTTTACAGCAATATAGCACACATTAATCATATAGTTACTTAAACTAGCCATACATGGCCTGATTTTGTCTCATTCAGTCCTGGGCTGATCGAGAGAAATCAATCAATGCTTCCATCCACGCCAACCAGCATTGATGGAGGAATCCCCATGGCCGGCTATTGTATTCAGTATCAGAGGCATCCGTGATGGCCTGAATACAGTGGTCCTGCAGAACAGTGACTGTATCTTATAGGGCCACCCAGGGTTTGAATTATATCCGATTCTGCAATGCACCATAACTCATGGTAGTACATCATTGTGTGATGCATTGTGCTGCAAATCAGGTCCTTTGCCTTCATGCATTGAGATACCTTTCAAAATGAATAGCACAGCAACGCGTGCATAGTGAGGTACAATGCGTCACAATAACACATGTGGACCTATTCACATCATGCTGCACTAGGTGGCAATGCACATGATTCTGTGGCAACCTCAGTGCAACACACAAAAATCTAGTGCTTGCTGCATTTGTTTGCAGCACAGTGTGTTGATCAGGCACGTTAAGGTGCCATTCAAAATGCGTTATACACTTGTTGCAGCAATGTGTGCATTTTACAGTGGATTACCACACCACACATGTGAGACTGGACTCTATGGGCCTATTGTTTATCTTTGATGCATCTTCTATTGTAAACATTTAAAATGCATCAAAATGCATGTCAACGCACATCAGTGAGCACATTAACATTTAATGTAAAGTATGTTTTAACATGTTTCAAAAACATGCAACCACACACGTTAACACATGCCAACACCATTGACATGTTTTTTGAAGTGTTTACATTGGTTTCAGATAAAAAAGGTGGAATACACAAGCGTGAATAGGCCTAAAATCTTCTATAAACGCTTAGAGGGGAATTCATCAAAATTGGAGCAGACAAAAACTGGAGCAGCTGTGCAAGGCAACCAATCAGCTTCTCTGTCTCATTTTCAAATCTTAACTGAACAGACTGAAGAGAGAAGCTGATTGGTTGCAATGGGCAACTGCTCCACATTTTGTCTGTTCCAGTTTTGATAAATTCCCCTTTCAAAGTATTCCGGTGGCCCGTGCGTCATTTACTATATTTATCATTTTTAATCAGTCGGAGCTGACATGCAGACTTCCTTTAAAGTGACACTAAACTCAGGAGTTAAATCTTACAGATGCAATAAAGTACCATAACTATTAACAAAAATGTATTTTATTTGTGTATCACTCGGCTGTAGGACTCGACTGTCCTTCCTTCTGGAGGGTGGCTACTTTTGTTCCCCATGGTCCCTGTGTGTGTTGTAAAGTAGTTACCGC
Organism: Nanorana parkeri; assembly: GCF_000935625.1. Taxonomy (NCBI): domain Eukaryota; kingdom Metazoa; phylum Chordata; class Amphibia; order Anura; family Dicroglossidae; genus Nanorana; species Nanorana parkeri. The sequence goes on along the minus strand of NW_017306331.1, from coordinate 2,345,265 downwards.
TCCAAGCTCACTCTTGTGATGGACTACAATCTCAATACAAATTAATAAACTAAACATGAGATTGTAGTCCATCACAGGAGCGGTGACTACTTTACAACACACACACAGGGACCATAGGGAACAAAAGTAGCCCCCCTCCAGAAGGAAGGACAGTGTCAGCACCAAGTCAGAGATGATTTGAGGATCTACAGCCGAGTTATATACACAAATAAGATACATTTTTGTTAATAGTTAAGGTACTTGAATGCATTTTTACAATTTAACTCCTGAGTTTAGTATCACTTTAAGGTAAGAGGATCAGTAAAGCACAAACACTGTGTTGTGCTACTAAGCTGGAAGCAAAGCCTGTACATGCAATAAATAAACATGATTGCTCCCGTGTGTGCAGATAATTAGAAATACAAGAATGTTTGCTCTCAGATACTCTAAAATGATAGATTCTCTTTAGGATTAATTGGCATGTTCACCTGATGGAAAGGTTTCTAGTTATGCACTACAATGGCCCTGCACATAATCAGGCTAAATACAATTTAAAAAAACCCCAACAAAACAATTCACTTCCACTATTCATCTTGTGGCTATTATTCGAGGGATACAGGGATGGACCTGTATTAACACTGACTTGTGACTCTCCCATTCAAGGCTGATCTAACTACGATTAATGTGTCAGTACACAAAACCCCTCCATTGTCCATTGGAGAATTATCCCTGAATAAACACATATTTGTTGAGTACAATTGCACAGCGTCGCAGCCCTGAGCCATAGCAACCGAGTGTGGTGGTATGCACATACCTTCTAACTCATTACCACCACGCTACAAACATATGTACAATATGATCTCTTTGCAGTAAATAACATGCTAGGTTACTGGCGCCTTTGATTTCCTCTTTCTCCTTTTTATCCGTAATTTGCGCAGAAAAATACTTGCATCTTAATAAGTTACAGGTAACCAAAAGGGCTATTATGTCGCTTTCTAATGCCTGTATGGTAGAGAGGATTACTGAGCTTGGGAGGAAGGTCAAAGGATAAATGCGTAATAATATAAATGCCGGTTTGTTATGAGGTTATTCGGAGACACAGATGAATGCTTGCAATATAACTGACTTATTGGGACAATGCTGGGTTAATTATTATCTGTGCATCTTGTGTACAGATAGACCAGGGATGGCTAAATGGCTGTTCGTGTGTCATGTGTGGCCTTTTAAGACATTTCTGATATCCGCTAATTCTATTTTACAGCTGTTTACATGTGTGGGTTTTAAAGAGCACTTGCAGTGAACAAGGGAAAGCAATTAGTGAGCTACTAATGATATCCAGCAAACATTGCAGCTGTACTAAAATCATAGTTCCACTCAGTTTATCTTAATGCTCATCTCCAGTTAGAAAAAAAAAGCCTTTTCCTTAACCACTCCAACCATCCCCAGCTAATTGCTAGTTTTTAATTTTTAAAAAAAATGTCATTACAAGCTTCAACTACTTATCTAAAACCATGATCACGTGACAGACCATGTCCAGATTCTTTTTTCTGGTCTGTAGTGTGAGATGGTCCGATCTATCACTTCCAGCTGACATGGACACTGCCGAGTGACTGCCACAAGTGTCCATTACAGGTTTCTCATGGAGTCCCTACAGGATCCTAAAGTCTTCCAGTGGTGACATCAAGACAAGGAAGCAGCTAGAGCGGTCCACTGGCCCAGAATGCAGCTTCTGATCCCCATCCTTCAGTACCAAAAGAGACACCATGGAAAGAGAAAAGAGGTTCTTAGAAATTTTTTCTTGAAAAACTTGGAGGCTACCATTCCTGACTTCTCCTTCTGAAAATGATAGCTGCCTACTGGTTATACTGCTCTAATGCCTTCAATTCTTCCTAAGTGAAACAAGTATTAGGAGCATAAGTTCTGACCTCACACTTATCTATCTTTAATTAGTTATCTTTCATTACTTATCTAAAACCATGATCAGACCAGGTCCAGATTCTTTTCTCTGGTCTGTAGTGTGAGATGGTCCGATCCAGGGCCGTAGGAATCGCGAGCACAGGGTGCTATGGCAACAGGGGCGCCAGGCGGCTAACGTAGGGCGGCAGAGAGAAGAGGAGTGGCACAGCCTGCAGCTTCTCCTCAGATCCCCGTTGCTCTCACCCGCCTGTATGGGCAGAGGCAGTGGGGGTCCGAGGAGAAATAGAGCACTGAAGCCAATGGGGGGGGGGGTGTCGGAGGAGGGAGTTGTCATCCAGGACGACTGAGTGGTGAGGAGAGAGAGAGCCGCTCAGCCAGGATGGATCTGACAGCCAGTGGCTCTCTCCTCACCGCTCTGTCCATCCTGAAGTGACAGCGCTGGAAAAGAATTCTCCAATTCAGCTCACTTTCCACTTTCCAAGATTGTTCACTTCTCCTGCCTTCCCCAATCTCTTCACCCTTTCGTGAATAGCCCTGATAGGAATCAAACTAAATAGGTGGAGTCTAATGGCAATGGCTAAAGTTTATTAAAAATAACCCAAGTTGTCAATGTTATAATACATTTCAGTATCCAAGTAGCCCTTAGCCCTAAATGCTCAGGATAACCATTGCCACAATAAACAGGTTATGACTAAAAGTTGAAATGGTTTCCTTTCAGTGCCACTTTGGATGACCAGCCCCATTAACAAGCACAGTGTAAAAGTCCAGAACTTGGAGGGTGGGTGGTATGTCAGACTGGCTGCAGGGGATCTTAGTGATAGCTAATGTCTACCCTTACACCAATAGTTATATAAGTTGTGTTTGTGGTGCAGAAGCTCTGCTTAAGCTGCGGACAATTGGGCAAGACATGGAGACTCACAAGGTGAGTGGAACAGGGTTCCAAGGCCCATCCTATGGGGGGGCTTATTAGTCACTCCAGCCCCTTCTAAACTCCCTGTGTATTTACCATCTCCTTATTTATTCTGAACTTTCTTTCACTTTTTTACTTTTTCTCCCATAATGGACTCATCACAAAACCTGAGATTGTAGTCCATCACGGGAGCGAGCTTGGAGTGGTGACTACTTTACAACACACAGGGACCATAGGGAACAAAAGGAGCCACCCTCCAGAAGGAAGGACAGTGTCAGCACCAATTCACAGATGATTTGAGGATCTACGGCTGAGTGATACACAAATAAGTCACATTTATTTGTTAATAGTTAAGGTTCTTGAATGCATTTTTAAGATTTAACTCCTGAGTTTATTGTCACTTTAAGCATAAATCTGAATTTTCATTGGTATTTTACCTCAAGTGTGAAGGCTTACCTCTCTGCCTTGTTAGTTGAGTGAGGGTGATAGGTCATTTGAAGCCCTATCATCTGTCTGATCTTCAACACTAGGCCTGATTTACTAATGTGTGAAATAAAGTTAGACAAAAAAAAGTTAGACAAATAAAAACTAAACTAAGTCTAATAATGGCAAACTGAATGTTCTTGTATAAATCCATCTTTAGGCTCACCTAAATGATAACTGAACCAAATATAACTGTTAACATTATCTCAGTGCACAACATTTAAATATATCAATTACGTTGGAAACTAAGCACAAATGGGATGAAGCAGCATATATAGTGCATCACATTTTTTCAGGTCCAACTTTCATTTTAAAGTGAGTGCATGGGTTGTTACCATTTCCATTACTGATTTTGCTCTATGCCCCATTGAATAGGTCATGTATAAAACAGAAAGCCGGCAATCCCATGCATCACATACTCTTTTCTGCAACCAGTGTTGTAGTCGGATTTCCTTGTCATCAACAGAGATGTATTTTCAGGGCATTTAGTTCTAGAGCATTGTTTATGTAAATCTCCTAGAGTGTGACATTGCAAGATAGCTTCCAGTATGGCGTTGATCCACGTTTTAGGCTGGCAGCCAATGTATTTTATCTTTTACTTCATTATAGTGATCTTCCAATTAGCTGTAGTCTGTAATACCCTGATTTTGGTGGCAGTAGTTTGGGGAGGATTGTTTGATAGTTCTGCTCGAGAGGCAAAATGAGGGGCCTTATTATAGAAAGTGCAGAGGTTTTGCTGTAGCTCAGTTCTGTTGCAAAGTTTACCGATAAGGAAAAACTGGCCCTTGAGCATCCATTCTATTCTGTATATTAACACTTCTAATCTGCACTGCTGATAAAACGGCAAGCCATTTGCCTTTGGAAGAATTAGTTCAGCTTCGCTCTTGTAACTAGGCGACGGTGATTAACCTTTAAACTGTCCAATATTCTCTGCAGACTCCTGCCCCAGATTAGCAACTATTTAGTTATGACCAACTAAATTAACAAGATTCTCTTCTTTAATAAATACATTTAAAATACAAAAATTGCTGCAGGGCTTTAACTCTTTACCAACGGGGTTACCTGAATAAGCAAGCTACAATGGTATTCTTTTTAACCAATAGGACATACATACTGGCGTATGTCAAGAGGGTAGAGAAAGCCACTAAATAGGGCAGTAAAACCTTAATCCAAATAAAAAGAAACACTTGAATCAAACATGGAAGAAGACATTATTCTTTTTAAAAATATATAGTTCTGATATATTGTACATATTTGTGAGATGTAGGATTTGTCAGTAAGCCTAATTTAAAAGATCCTTGAATAATAACATTTGCTTTTAAATCATAAAGGAATTTACAAGTACAAAAATATATTTGTTTATTAAGATACTTATTAAAACATAACTCTTACAAAGATTGGATTCAAAATATATATATATCATTTTTAATAACACATATCCTGTTTATTCAGTATACCACAGTCATATAATATGTATATAATATGTTTTTAAGGAACACAGTTATTAGTACTGGAATGGGTTTTAACCAGTGCCCTTTTCAACCACTGATTATGTGATAGCGTTTCAGACTCACAAACCTATATTTGAAAGATGTCATCTACCAGTTGGAGGAAACCCAGCCTATAATGTGGGATTTTCAGACAAAAACTAGAGGACATAATTATTCCAAGGTTCTCGAATTGGAACGATAGAGGAGATATCAAATTCCATGTGTATAAAATCCTATATTGTGTCATTCACCAAATACTAAATATATATATATATAAAAAAAGATTAATACAAAAATGTGTTATTTTACCAGTTTCACATTAGCTTCCTCCTTAAAATGTGCTAATCTAGATGCTACATTAGCCGATTGTCAGTCAAGCTGCAAGCCACAGTGAAGCCTTCTATATACACCAATTTAAATCATTCATGGTCCTTTCTTTGGCATTATTCAAAAGATCATAATAATTTTCTTGTGCCCATAGCACAAAAAAATCAATTATTTCCCCACAAAGACTTGAAAGTACTTAGCGAGTGCTGCAAGAAAAGCTGAGGGTTATATCAAATTGAAATTGCACTCATTACACACAACACAATTAGTTGCCACTAGCCTGGACGGTGTTTTAATTCTGAATGGCATATCTTTATTATTACAGAAACAAGCATGCAAATGGCATTGTTCGGGATTTGCGAAAATCAATAGGATATAGTTCTGTGTGTTTGGTGGCCACTGTCACTCAGTCTGCTGTGGATTTGAGATAATGTGTGTATTTGAATTAATGAAGGGAATAGGCGACATTATAAGTGACACTGAAATAAAAGAAATGGGTACATGATATTTGTAATTATTCTACTTGTGTTTTTGTTGTAAATACTTGTGCTTTTTGTTTTTTAATCAAAGGATTAATTGCATTTTAATAAGGCATTATGATTTTCAGAGCTTTAGTTAATTAAAACTTGTTGTATATAATTATGAAGTGATGCTGACAATTTCTAAAGATCACCCGTATGTTTGCAATATGTACAATTTATTTCTTTAAAGAGTTTTTTTTTTTGGTTTTTTTTTTAGGAAGGAGAATAAGCAAGGAAATGGTATAAGATACTAATTCCTGATAAATTCTGATAGCTTGTAATTATGAGCTTGTAATTTTGCAATATAAAGTGAATAGGGATATCAATGTAGAGACCACTTGCTGTGCTTAGCTAGAAATTGAATACATTTAAAAAATAAATAAGGACGAAATATAGTACTTATGCTTATTGTTTGCTGTGAAACCAAGCAGTTACTAGGTTTAAATTAGGTGCATTAATAAAGTCGCCCATAATTAGAGTGATTTTGATGGCAAATAAAAATAAGCTGGTTGATTTAAGATTTATTTTTTGGAGTAAATATTGATGTCTAAATCTCTCTTTACTGTTCTGTACATCCTTGATCAGAGCAGATGTTTTGAACCCATGACCACAGATGAGATCTCACTTGCACCCTATTTTCATATATACTGTATATAGCATGAAGGCAATTTGCAGGTGCTAAACACAGCTATAAATTGGTACAAGAAATTAGAAGCATTGGTAACCACCAAAGTTTCCACCTTGAGGAAAGACAGATAGGTTGGCAGTAAAAGAGATGTAGAATTAATATTCTGGAGAAAACCAGATCAGAATGCATGCTGTCCTCATCATGCATACGCCACTGCGTAGCTCAAAACCAGTATGTAATCCATGTCATTTGTGTTAAAAACAGAGGTTTTTGTTGACCTTTCCTTTCAGCCCCAAAACCAATATTTGTCCGAATCCGGCCACCTTCAGCTCTGTAACATTTCCACAATATGCTCCTTTTTAACCAATAGCAACACTAAGCTACTAATGTATTCACTTATTATCTCTCACCTCGACTATTGGAACTCTTTCCTCATTGGCCTTCCCCAGGGATAGGCAACCTCTGTACTCCAGCTGTGGTGAAACTACAAATTGCATAATGCCTCTGCCTCTGAAAGGCAGACCTGTGGCTGTCAGAGTCTTGCAATGCTCCCTCATGGGACTTGTAGTTTACCCACAGCTGGAGTGCCTACACCAAGCCTACCCCTATACATGTTGACACTGTCCTTCCCCCAATTAGCATAAGTACTATATTTCGTCCTTATTTATTTTTTAAATGTATTCAATTTCTAGCTAAGCACAGCAAGTGGTCTCTACATTAATATCCCTATTCACTTTGCTATACATGTTATTAGGTTGATACAGCTTAGGAGAAAGTCAAAAGGGGTTCATAAGGAGGTAAACTGCAGGTCATATGCAGCTGTCAGCACTAAGGGCTTGTTCACACCGAACGCGTGGGCGTTCCAGAGCGGTAGCTGCTGGAACGCACCGCAAT
>NW_017306331.1:2285458-2337474 GCF_000935625.1 Nanorana parkeri | reverse complement strand
AATGTAATGGAAATATAGTCTATCACAGGAGTGAGCTTGGAGCGGTGGCTACTTTACAACACACACAAGGACCATGGGGAAACACCCTCCAGAAGGAAGGACAGTGTCAGCACAAATTCAGAGATGATTTGAGAATTTACAGCTGAGTGTTACACAAATAAGCAACATTTGTGTAACTAGTTAGGGTACTTGAATGCATTTTTAAGATATAACTCCTGAGTCACTTTAAACTCCAGCTCTGACAACGATTTGGACCTTACACAGAGGTTCTTCTCTTCACTCCCATTGGCCAATTGGGTGGTAGAGGAGCAAAATTATGGTGAGAATAAGTAGCTGGGAAAGGATAGGGGGGATAGGTTGGAACTTGCTCTGCCCTGCACAGATTGACTGAAAAAAGGGGTTACACGTCTGCTGAAATGTCTCCATGCCCTTTCATCTTTCTCCAGATGTAAATGACCCTCTCAATACACGATTCACTATTCAAGTTCAAAACAGCAAGTGTAGTCCTGGATTTGTACTCTAACTCTGCATCTATTTTTTTGCAGTCACTGCACCTTGAGAAAAGCATCTGCAAATGTATCTGATTTGGAGATTCATCTGATCTTACAAAGAGTTTCTACATTTCTACATCACAAAATGATATCCCATTGCAACACTTTATTCTGATTATGGGGAAAGGGGACATTTGCTGAACACTTACAGAGCTTTTCCAAATTGATGGAAAGAAACCAAACAATCAGGAAGAAAATCAGGAAGAAAAACATTTACACATACAAACACTTTTAAGAAAGCGAGATCTTACAAATATAAGAGGAGAATGCTAACTGTATAACTGGCTCACTACTTAGACCTACACATTTGGTCAAGTCTTCCTTGTCACACACACAGTTGAGCTTTGCGTGTGCCAAGAAAGACCTTAGAGGTCCTTTACCTACCACTGTTAAAGTAAGACAGGATCAGCATGGTGATAAACATGAGCTCAAAATTATTTTGTTATTGCTACAAGTTAAGAGGAAGGGAGTGCTCTCATGGATCAGAACACATCTGCAGTATGTATGCCTAGTGACCAGCCTAGGTGGTGTTTCCTCCTTGACGACTTCACATCTAAATCATACATGCATGCTGCTGGTGGTCAGTTCACCTGACTGATAACCAAGATATGATATGCCATACACATTTTAAATCAATAAAGGTTGCAAAACCATCTCATCTTCTTGTCAGACAGCAGGGAACATGTGTACCACCCCAACCTCCACATTTGCCATTGACATCTTTTGCCTTGATGGTGCCTAAACATCAGTAAGTGGCTCTCCCTCATTGACAATTATATTGAATTTTCAGTTGCCTCATTATAATATATAAAAACCTAAAACAATAAAAAGGCATTCAAATCATTATATTTGAGTTCTATAACCATTAAGGCCTAAGACAAAAACAGAACAGTTGCTTTACCTACCAAAGAATTTGCAATTCTATCCAGTCTGGACACCACTAGAAGAACTCATACAGAAAGGGCAAAACTTATGTTTACATGTATTTAAACATGAACCAGTATCCCAGAATATTTAACACTTTAATCATACCCCCTAAATCTATAGATAATTTAAAGGAGAACTATGAGATGAGTGATTTCCACTCACCTCATAGTTCTAGCCGACCTGTGACAATGAGACTGTCACAGGTCGGCTCAGTAGATCGGGAGGTGAGTGAACACATACAAGGTTCACTCACCTCTCGATCCTGTCATGGCTCTCTGCCGTGACAGGGGGAGGGGCTGGATTCCCCTCTCCCCGCTCCGATCTGCCAGCGCTGACTGGCGGAACGGACGGGGAGGGGGCGGGTACAGCTGGCTCTGCCTCTAGATAGGCAGAGCCAGCTGTCACTCACGCAGCTGGGCGGATCCCGTCATCTGTAGCTCGCGGTATACTGAGCTTAGGGTAACAGGAGAACGCTAGTTTGTGTCCTCCCGTTACCCTAAGGAGAACTATGGGGAAAAACACTGACCCCATAGTTCTCCTTTAATGGTACCTCAGCAACACATTTTGTATCTCATAGTAAATACTGTTAAACTAGTCTTATTTTAATCTCAGCAAGCCGCATGTAGTACATTCCTGCAATCACATCCTTATGCCAAACCCATTTAACTAGCATTATATCAATATATTGATAACTATATACCTTGTTGGTCTCATTTCTCAAAGTCCATATTGCGTGATAAGGAGCACTTCTCAATGCATTTTAAAGATCAAGTCTGCTTCATCAGGAGAAGTATGGTAGGAATGAAGGACTGGTGGCTATATGCATCATCTAAGAACACCAAGCAGCAGCTCAAAATGCCTCACTTGTGGACAACCAAGAAAAATTGTCCCAAGCGATAAATAAAGTACTTGCTGTTCATGCATGTAAAAGGATGTGGTAATAACAATTTCCCAATAAAACACCCCAGAATCAGGGAGTGATTTGACGGTTTTGACACCTTAATTACCTTTATAATTCAGGTCGGGTTCACTTTAAAGCCCAATTGAAGCCAACTTAAATAAAGGGCTAAATAAAGGGCTAAAGCATGTCAGCACTACAGTACATCAGTCAGCAAGTAACACAATTCCTGTCCTAGTGTTACAATGCTCCCCCACTGTATTGTATCTATGTTGAAGCAGCATGAGATCAGGTCCTGATCAGGTGCGGATCTGCAGACTGATGCAGTGCGTTTTTGCCGTGTTTTGCAGTAGAAAGGCATCATGGCACACTCACAAAACCAGCATGTAAAACAACATGTCTCACTACTAAGGATAATGACAGAGGTTTGGATACACGTCTTCAGCCGAGGATGTGTAAGCCGCACTGCCACGCCAAGGCACCTCTTATAGTGCGGTCCTAACTCTAAACTATGAGAGTCTCCATCTTGGAGCACATGGGGGCAGAAGATATCAAATTGGGTGCAGGTTTGCCGTGTTTTGGTCGCATTTTTGATGCGTTCCAGTAAAAAAAAAAAAATCTTTTTTTTTTTTTTTGCTGGAGTGGGGCTGTTAGTATGTTAGCTGCAGTGCAGTGCGTTTTTGATGCGTTTTGGACGCGTTTGCGTTTCCTGACCATTTCCGGACCGTTTCCTGACAAAATGTGACATGGAGTATTTTTCTGTCATAACCTGAACGGACTGCGCACGTGAAAACTGTAGCCCATAAAACACATAAGGGTCTATTCACGAAGCTGCCGAAGGATCTGGCCGTAGTTTCGGCCGATCCTTCGGCTAGCTTCGGCCCCAGGACCCCTTCGGTTCAGTAGAACCGAAGGGGTGCTGTACGGGCTATTCACAATAGCCCGTACAGCTCCCAATCATGGCCGAGCGGCTCAGCCAAGCCAAACGAATATGCATCGGCTCGGCTGAGCCGTGCTGAAAGCCGAAGCTTGCGTTCCGCTCCACTGCAAACGCAAAAAATAGAGCAAGCCCTATTTGCGTTAGCAGTGGAGTGGAACGCTGGCAAAGTTTTGCCACGCGTCCGACTGCACTGCGGGCTGGGGGCCCCCCTCCCGCCCTAGAACCCGGGGGGAAGTTCCTTAGCAATCGCGGGGCGTTCCAACAGCTACTGCTCTGGAACGCACATGCTTTCGGTGTGAACAAGCACTAAAACATACCTTTTTTTCTGATGTCTTTGGTGAGTTCACATGATGCACAGGATCCTCTTCATTCTCATCTGTCCTCCGGTGAGGGGCAAGTCCTGAATGCTGCAGAACGGCGTTCTTGTGCCTGCAGCATTTTTCCAGAGACCCCAGAGTGTCTTGATTGTACTTCCTTAGGGGGGCATCATTTAACCTGGAAGAGAACCAGCATTGGGCCACAGAGAAGACCTGAGCTCTTTTGTTTTATACTGGAGGGAGTGCTACAAAAAACACAGAGGGAATGGGTACACACTAAAAAAGCTGTTCGGAAGTACAGAAGTTTTCAACCTGAACACAGGGACCATTGGAGCTCATACTAAACAAAAAGGAATGCAAAATAGACATAACCTATTAGGTATGTTATGTGGTGATGATTGTATTAACTGACATTCTTTCATTTTTGGACAATTTTAAATTAAAGTTTGATATAGAGCTCAATCTGTTTTCTAAATTAATTCACATCAACATACTCCATTAAAGAAATTGGTTATGTGGAGGGCTAAATTGAATAGCAACCCACTGTGTCTTTCCTGCCTACAGCATACAACATACATGAAATTTCCCATAAGCCCCATATCATGAGATTGGTCACAGTCTTCCCATTAAGACAGAGCTTGAAAAGGTGATCCATTCAAAGGGTTTGCTAAAATGTTTGCTCAGTAGCACAATAGACTATGATGGAAAATAAACTCTTCATGAGCATCTCTGCCTATCAGTCGTGGCCTGCGGCAGGAAGAGAATGAGGGAAGGTCAGTCAATTATGTGTGGTAATCACGGTAAGCATATTATCTGAGCCACAGATGTCTTCCATGACCCTGCACGGAATAGCTATTAACCCTATGGCAAAATAAAAATGGAGGAGAGAAGGAGGAAGTCCCAGAGGTAAACCAGATCTATTCAGTCAGGAATTGCAAACCCTCCCACTAAAGTTGAAGACATTTCTTTTTCTTTTTTCAGGAAGCTGTCCAACAAGCTGACCCCGTGTTGGAGTATGTGCTGCTGCTGCTGCTTTGGCCTAGCGTCAGTTCAGGCCCTTTCTAAAGGTTCATTCATGTGAGATAAGTTGATACGTCATCTGTAAACGAGCTTGACAAATCGACTCCTGACATATCTGAAAAACATAATAGCTTTGGAATTTCACCAACCATTTCGGGGGGAAAATAAAAGGTGTTTTCAGTGTAAAGTGTTTTAAGAATTAAAAAGAAATAAAACAAAGGAATTAATATGGAAGTTGATTTCATTTCAAATGTCTGAGCTAATTTAATTCATGTTACAGCTTTGCCTGTTTTATGGGATGAGCTATGGTTGACATTTTTTCTAATTGCTTAAAAAGGAGGATGAGGTAAATAATATAGTGAACTTGATGCAACTGGCCAGGGAACATTAAAACTATGTTATAGAGAATATCTAGAAATGTTAATTGTGCTTAAGCAGTAAAAAATTGAACCTTATGCCTTGAATTCCTCCTGAAAATGGCAGAGCATTTCCTGTGATTTGAGCCTCATAGCTGTACATCTGCAATGTGAGATCATCTAAGGCACTGCGCCTGTCATTGCAATTTTCACCAGATCTGGATTAAAATTTGATGATATTACTATATATTTAATTACTCAACAGAACAAATAAGTACTTAATGACAAGTCCGAATGTATCAAGGGAAGTAGTCAATGAGCAATTTGCTGATCTCTTAAAGAGACATTTGAGGGAGTATGCGAAAGTATGGATTGCAATCATTTTAATATTAGAAATAAAGGTTAAAGTATAATTAAACTCTCTTTTTTTGCATATATCTAATGCTAGCAAGCTATGCAAAAACATTAAAAAAAAGTTACCAAAAAGATTATTACTTACCTCTGTCTCTGCCGTTTGCTGACTCTCGAGTGGCCGAGTGGCATGATGGGGAGGGCACATGCGCAGCACAGATCTTCAGCGGGGAGAAGAGGAGAGACTCGGTGAAAGTCAATGCACGCAGCCGTGAGCGTGCACTCCGGACAGGCACTATGGGACACAGAAGACACAGCAGTCAGTGCTGGATCAGAGAGTGGCATCAGCGCTGGAGAGACTCCTGAAAACAAGTGGAAGGAAGAAGATGATCGGATCAAGCATTGTCATCTAAAGTAAGTCCTTAAAGCAGCGGGGTAGGGGACAAAAATATTTGTGACTTTAATGCCACTTTAAATTTTATGTCAGGTGGTTAAGAAGTGCAGCGTATCACTCATAATATTTCAACATTTATTCATGACAGTTCCACTTCAGAAAGGCACAAAAAGACATAATGTGTAAAATACAGTCAGCTCTACCATAATGTAGTCAGATGGTGAAATTTGAATTGACTAATGAACAAATCACTATAGTGTACATCCACTTACTCTATTACTAAATCAGCCTGAAAGTCTTGTTCTGTTTGCTAATATGCATATGGGTTTCAGAAGTGTCACTGTCTTTGTAATCTCCTTACTAAAAATCCTCTGGCATGCAGACGGCCTTGGTGAAAGGAGAAAGGTCTGTGTGAATACATGTGCTCGGAAAGCAGCACCTAAGATTAGTGTGAGCTGCAGGGGTCTGCCCTGTGGTAATGGTATAGGCAATGTAAACCCTCTGGTGTGGCGTATCAGTGGTGGGGGCAGGGCAGAGGTCACTGCATCCTACTAGTTAGCATTTCCAGAACTGTGCAGACAAAACTAAAATGTCAGTTTAAAAATGTTTTCAATATTTTTCTACCTGTCGCCATCGCTCAGTTGTAAACAGCTGGAAAAAATGGTTGCCTATTGTTCAAACTATATGAGTAGCATGTAGCAGTATTTAGCACTGCTCCAATTTCATGTGATTGACCCCCTCTACATGTGCATGAGTAGCTTACACCATTGGAAGTCATTTGTTCCATCTGTTTAGTGATTATTTGCAGCTCTTGTTAATTAATATCTGGTTTTCTTAGGAGTGTTATTGAACTATTGAAATGGCCCATCAACCACTGACTACTGAGCTAACCTCTCCTCTAGAAATATTGTGCTTTATAAATTAACGATCTGACTCTCATTTATTGGGTTGTTATCTCTGCTGCCCCAAGGTTTCTTCTGTAGGGTCTCCCTGGACATATACGTTGAAGACACAAACTGGCCCTTATGTGTGAAAGTCTGTAGATTTTTAGTGCACTGGGCAATGGGGGACACACACGCGAATGAAGTGTTGTGCAACTGTCCATTCATGTTAAATGTCCAATCAGCTAATAATATGGTTGAAGTTTTCATTTTGAATTGGTGTTTTGTCCATGGTAGACAGGTTCACTTATTGATCTAGATAAATATTTTTAATAGCATTCATGAAGCGTCTGTGGTAGTCTGATAAAAAGGTTGGTTACTTTGTAGTTTAAAGCCTTGGTTCTCAACTGGTGGGTTGTGTCCCAAAAGTGGGTTGCGACCCCATATTCTGTGGGTCGCCGTAAGCTTTCCACTTTTCTAAGCGAGAGGCTTCTCAGCCTCCCCCTAGCACAGCACTATCAGTTCTCGCGCCAAGCAGCCATTCAAAATATGGTGCCCGGTGCCGAGTGTCAGCTTGTGGTGGGATGGGGTGTGGTGGGATGGGGTGCGGTGGGCTGGGGCTATGGGCGTGAGGGAACTCCATCCATAAGTGCATTGCTTATGTATGTTAACCATACAACAGGGAGCATAGGAACCCTTTGTAATGGCTGTGGCAACTGTGTAGATCTAAAGACTCAAGCATCTTGCCACATGAATCTCCAAGAAATATATGAAAATGTGCATTTACCAAAAGAAAAACAGAAAAATAAGTCTTGGTTGGATTAAGTCTATAAATTATATCTGAAGCCGCCAAAACTTTTTTTTTAGTTTTGGAAAGGGTAATTAGGGTTCAGACCCTCTATTATTATTATTACACAGGATTTATATAGCGCCAACAGTTTGCGCAGCGCTTTACAATATAAGGAAGACATTACAATCACAATACAGTTCAAGACAGGATGGTAAGGAGGGACCTGCACGTGAGGGCTTACAATCTAAGTGAAGTGATACATGAGGAGGTAGCTGTGTGGGGATGAATTGTTTGAGAACGTGATGGTTCAGTGTCATGTGGAGCCCCGAACAGGCAAATCAATCGATAGCCGACGAATCGACGATCGAAAACGTTGCCAACGTTTTCAATCGTCGATTTTAATCGACTAAATCGATTAACTGTTGCAGCTCTAGTTCAGTGGTGGTCTGTACCCCGTCTTGTGTCCATTGTCATCAAGACAGTAAGTATGTGGAAATCCTAACTTTTATAATTGTCAAGAGAGCAAAAGGTCAGGGCAAATCTTCCAATGGAGACAAATATTCTGTTCTAGTGACAACTTGGAGAGACCCCCTCTCACTTCCTGTTAAGTCTTAAAGAGGAAGTGCAGAGAGATCTCCCAAGCAGCACATAGCCAGCAAGCAGTAGTTTGAAAGGGGGGTTTAAACACCTAGCCAAACCTTTCTATACATATACTGTAGTACTCCCACAGCCATCTTATATATCCACCAATTGTTGGTTCAAATCCCAAGATTTCAGACTGCAATCTCCCGCCCTGCTCCCTAAAGCACTGTTGTTTTACTGTTTACATAGCTTTATGTTAACATTTAAATACAGGTCCATTTAACCTTTTTACAAATGTGTATATATATTTCCTTCTCATCATAAAGAAGCCTTTTTTTCTTCAGACCTCTGTATTCATCATAAAGAAGCATGATATTGGAGCTTGTAATGTTACATCTCAAAGAATAATTAATGTTATTTTTTTGTGATTTAGTCACTGATGTTATGTCTATATTATGCCGCATAGAATACAGCACATTACTGAACCATTTAGAAGAAGGCATGTTAATATTTTTCATGCACATGCCTTAATGGTGAAAGGTTTTATAGAAAAATAGACTGATGATAAAGAAAGAAGACGGGCACAAAAGATGGCTTCTCAACTCCGAGGTGTTACCATCCATATTTTTCTTTGCACTTGGAATTCAAACTTTTGAACTGTCTTGACAATGCAAGACGACAATAAACATGTGAGAACAATATGATATATCTTCACAAAATGCCTGGAATGTCATCAGCCGCTGGCCTTCACAGCTCGATGGTTATTGTGCACTTGGTCACACAAACTCATTTTAAGCGCTTGACACCGGTGTAAACGCAGCTATATCGGTCCACAAGGGCACCTCTCTGACCCTGAATTGTAAACAATAAGGATTTCAATTGAGATAAATAATTATAGGTGGATGATTTGAAATGAACTATCGTCTAAGTATTATAACTGGGAAGACCTTCAGTATAAGCAGGATAATAGGTCTCAAATCTGTTTGCTCTAAGCTACGCTTTTTATTCATTTCAAGAAATCAATAGAACCTGATATGAAACGTTATGGAATAAGTGAAAATAATAAGGTCTAGGATGTTGAGCAATCATTTTCATAAATGAATGTTTGCAGCTTTTTTTGTGTTTTTTCTGAACTTTTCTGGAATTGGATTCAAAATGTCCATGGGTGTGGAAGGTGGACAGTCTTTAGCTGGGTAGTAAAACTCCTTAAAATGTATCTAAATTAATGAATAAGTAATTTATTGTAGCTTTCCATTCCTTAGATGTAGTAGTAGCATTTGTTTTCTTTTTCTCAGTTTTTCTTACTTTGTTTTCACCTAATGTTCCCACAAGTAACACACTTATTGTCCTCATGCCGCTGTATCTATGAGGGAGTAGCAGTGTCATCCTGATTTAGACTACAAACATGCCCTTCTTCCTGTCTGCATAACATAAGGGGGGATTGTTCTGTAAATCTGAATTGTTCTGAGATTTCAATTCAGTTTCCAGGAAGTAACAAGTAGATTGGATTTCTAGCAGGATCAACAAGTATTTTCTGTCTTTTGTAGAAAAGACATAGGACACTTCATAGGACGGGTGGCTGCAATATATTACATTCTTGTTCTTGAGTTTAGATACAATTTGAAGAAAGGCCAACTGGCCCCCAATGCTTATCCCTCTTAGTTGTGGGTCACATATTTGCCCACAGGAGTGGTCATAAAAGAGCCACATTCTACAGTTGACCTTCTTAATCATTCCATCTGCTGTTCAACAACATATTTGTTGGTCTCTAAAGCAATATCCTCTACTGTAGCTGATAATTGCGAGAGGAAGTCTTATGTGAACTGCTGACAATCAGTGCACCTTAATTGAAGGAGGTCTAGAGGTTGCAAGCTATGAGGTCAGGTTATCTCTCAATTTATCCTTTGATGCACCCTTGGCTTCTTCAGTTAGATCTATATTATTGAGAAAACTGCACATTTTTAGTCTGCCCTGCTAAATGTTTAGAAGTGCGCAGCCTAATATGTTGCAGGGAATGCAGGTGAAGAGCTGCAGGTGCCAGCAACTTTGCTATACACAAGTATATATAACAAAGATGTATTGTTTTTTTATTGTTTTTTATATTTGTAGTGGATCAGTAGGGATGCTAGTTTGCTCCTTGGTATACAGATAGGCACTAGGGAGAGACTCTACAAGTCTGTAAATGAAAAATGTTTAAAAACAACATTCATGTGAAAGCAGTTTTTACAAAATAGCTCCCTTGTGAAAAAATATACCTACCTTTTTGGTGGCCCATGTATGGAAAGGCTGCAGCATCTCCACTGCCCAGCGACTGCAAATATTTGACTTCCCAATGAACGATTTACTTCCACCCTCTCCTTCCAGCTGCTGTGGTTCCTTCCACTGGCTCATATATCACTACAGGATGTATCAGCTGGTGGGAGAAGCCGCAGCAGCTGGCCGGGGAGCAAGTGTTTAACTCGTCTGACAGGTCGAGTACTTGCAGTGGCTGGAAATTTGGAAAATGGAGATGTGGCAGCTTTTCAATACATGAGCTGCTGGAAAGATAAGTATATAAATGCTCCTGTAGCCTATCCATCCTAAGTAGAGTGGCTACTTAAATTTAGTGTTGCTGGCACTGTAATAAGTCTGGCTGATTTATAGTCTGGTATAATTTGGTTGTTTTAGTGTTCTGCTATTGATTGCACCTTCCTATAGTGGGGTCTGACCCTGCTGCAGAGTGGGGCAGCCAATAGGGGAACATTAGGAGTGTATATGCCTCACTAGCCAATCACTAGGCGTTTCATGGCCAGTTGTGCATGCTGGGGAAGTGCATAAATGCTCAGGAACCGCCATGTGCTCAGGGCAGTCTGCCCCCAGGCTTACCATGGGGGTGAGATGTATGTGGCGAGTAACTCTTAAGGCCTGGCTAGTAGCTCAGGACTTGAAATTTTGAGCCCTGGTATGAGGTTGGAGAAGCTGACTAGGCCTCAAGGGCGAATGAGAACCTAAAGAGTCTTACAACTGAAGGAGGTGCCAGGAGGCCAGAATGGTATGGATCTCAGGAACAAGTCTGGTGTCTCTCCCAGGAAAGATCTCATGCATATCCCCTATTCAGCTGTTGCTCTACTACACAGTGTCATCCTCTGCTCCACTAAAGTAGTCCTGCACTGTGGAAGCTGGAAGGGATTGGTGAGTCTGGATTTTATTGTCTATGGATGTCT
Organism: Nanorana parkeri; assembly: GCF_000935625.1. Taxonomy (NCBI): domain Eukaryota; kingdom Metazoa; phylum Chordata; class Amphibia; order Anura; family Dicroglossidae; genus Nanorana; species Nanorana parkeri. The sequence goes on along the minus strand of NW_017306331.1, from coordinate 2,326,264 downwards.
GAAGCCCTATACCCTGTTTCCCAGTAGTTTGGCTGTTCTATAATAAACCATCTAAAAATTCCTTATAGTCTCTGACACCCAATTTACTAAATTGCATCTCACAACCCAGCTGAGGATCCACCCCTGAAAGTGAAATGTCAGCTCTCCCTGCCTTTGGGAGGCCACCTCAGGCCCTGGGGGGTCAGGGGGGTGCTACATTTCTTTTACAAGGGGGATACTTTGTAAAAGTGCCACTGTGGTGACAGTCACTTTATCACTGAATTCCAAGTTAAATTAAAAAAAGAACAGAGTCCAACAAAAAAATGCAGCTTTCCCTGCAATACTCACTGTCAGTCCAATATTGTCCCCTGTATAAAGTCCTCTAATGTTCTAGATGGTTCTCCTCTTTAGGTTAAATTATAGCCATTGTCAATTAGCCCACTTCCTGTGAGCCCAGGCTTTCAGGAACACCCCTTGGGGTGTGATATCATGCTGGTCTAGGCTCACAGTAAAGCAACAAAGAATGTTACTCACATGTCAATCCATTCAGTGCTGCAGTAAGGGCTGCCCACATCCACCACTGGGCAAGAAGCAGAAGGAGAGGTGACATCACCTGGCCAGACAGAAGACACCTGATATTAACGCCCAATTAAACACTGGCAATTTATTATTGTAAGCCTGCGTATAAAGTAATAGATCTGAACTTCTTTTATTGTTTTCTTATAGTTGAAGTCCGGCTCTCCTGCAGTCTGACATGTACTCTCCCCCAACACACACACACTGCACCCATCAACAACAATACTCAGGTGACTGCAGGAGCACCGGGTGTCTGCTATGTGTTTGAAAGCCGCGGTCTGACTCTTCACATTGCAGGCTGTTTAACCCTTTCCTGCAGCACTTTTAAGTATGAAAACAAGTAAAATAAATACATCTTATATTTATTTCTGTACATGAAGCCTAACTTCATTACAGTTGTAAATTGTAAGAGTTCGGTTGGGTTTCAGGTTTTTTTTTTTAAACACGTGGCGGGGGGTGGGTGGGATTTAGAGAAACATGGAGGCAGGAGATGGACGTTAAAAATTTTTAGATAAACATTACAGTAATTAGATCAAAAGATATATTCCCTGAAACTACACCAAAGTTTCCATTTAGCAGACTCATATTTCCAGGGGAAAAAAAACTCAATTCATTTTTTCTTGGCATCTTAAAAAAAGATCCAATGTGTTAGGCACATTGAATAAATGCTGGTGTTACACAGTTTCTTGTCACACCTCACAGCAGGCGTTAAAAGGTGGGCTAATTATACCGACAACAAGGTCAAACAGCTGGAGATTGCAACCTGGTTTTCAGCACACCATGTAAATGATTAAAAAAAACAACTAAAAACCTGATTCCAGCTCAGAATGAGCCATAATTTTATACTTCTGAATTTATATTTTAGCTTCCTTGCAAATTTAAATAATTTATTTACTTAGGCAGGGGCATTGTTATGGATCACTTTGTACATTTAAGCTATAATTTTCTGTTGTAAAAATTCCTATTCGTGACCTGTCAACATCGCTGCCTTTTTTTGAAGCCTTAAAGAAAATCTATTATTAAAATAAAATTAAAAAAATACTGCTGCAGGTACTAAGTGTAGGCACCTAGATATGCGCATAACAGCCAAAGCCTCCAATACCTTCCTGTAATGGCCAATAACTGGCTGTTCTGATAGGTGAAGCTTTGATATTTCCTGAGAGTGCTGCTGCTTGCCCATTCTTTCCTGTCTTCTGTACACTCCTACTGGCCAATAAAGAGACACTGTTAGGGCTCTAAATGGTTAAAAGAACTCCCCTGTAATTGAGGATAGAATATACTCAACACTCCAGTGGCATTTGCATTCCGCCTCTCCTCCATTCCAGCGCTCCAGCCTCAAAAAGTCTCTTTGGCATTCAATGCTGTCAGAGTGTCAGATGTTTGTGTCCCTCACCGCATGCTGGTTCCTTCCTTCAACTCCTATGTCCTTCGATGCCGAAAAGCCAGACTTTTCTCAAAGCACTGCAGCAAACCTATATTTGCTGATATGAATGAGGTCAAAGATTAGATAGAAGACAAAGGGGTTCCAGTGGAAGCTCTATTTACCCTAAGAACTATACTGTTGTGTACACTAGTTGTAACCCTGATGTGCCTATCATCAGTCTATCTGACAGTTCAGTTGCAATAGTTAAAGCATAACGTCTTCAAACAGTAGGCAGAGTTGAGTTTATAACCATGCTGTTCTGGAAATTGAGTCAGACGGCATAGCTGGATTTCAGCATGTGAACCTGCATATTCGCAGCACAGTTGGCCCAGGAGTATCCGCATGCTCATTGCTAATTGTGGCTCCAAGCGGGCTTTTTGAAGCTGAGACCTGCAAGTCTCCAGTAGTGAGATATCTTCAGACCAGCGATTCTGCATCCAATCCTGCTTCCTATTACCAACCCAGTATGTTTCCTAACTCACCTGTGGCTCTTCTCGCTGTGCTTATCCGCTCCTGTACTGACCCCGGCTTGTTCTCTAAATATAATTCTTGCCACTGCACTAGTACCTCACTGCCTGCAAGTAGCCGACTTGGCCTGTTCCTAACACCACCTCTGTCTGTCGTATTGGTACCATCTTGCCAGGCTGTTGTTGACCCTGGCTGGTTCCTGACCTCTTCTCATGGTAACCCCAATCTCTTGTCACCTCTAGCCACTTGTAAACAGTGCTTATGAGTTCCAGTACATCAGTGGCATCACCCCCCACTACCACACATGCCACTCTTTAGTCACTGCACTTTCTGTCCTACCAAAGGGTGTGTGGACTGGAGTTGTAAGAAAGGCCGTCTTTGTCGTCTCAGGCTCCCCATCAAGTTATGTATGTAAAGGATGGACCCCGTCACTCCAAAGCAAGTTCAGTATGTGTTTATTAAATTATTAGTTGCAAGTAGAACACTCTATACAACGTTTCGGGGTCTCACAGGATCTCCTTCATAAGGCAAACATGAATGAAGGGGATCCTGTGAGACCCAAAACGTTGTATAGAGTGTTCTACTTGCAACTAGTACGTTAATAAACACGTACTGAACTTGCTTTGGAGTGCCGGTGTCCATCCTTTACTGATATTTTGTCCATCCACTGACACCTGCTTCACCCACCCTCCATTTTTGGAGCAGCGGCTCTGAGTGTGATGCGTACACGGACTGTATCCATCCAGGTATGTGACGCATGGAACCTGAAGCATGTTTATGATGAACTGGAAATTAAGCCAAATTCTAGAAATTGGGATGTCTGCAGGTATCTGTTGGTTCCTACTGTTATTTTGGAGATTTTTATTACCAAAGGAAAATGTTTTAACAAAATGCTCTAGGTACACATCCTCATGTATCTTTTGACATGCTTATGAACTTCTCTCTGCTGTGCACTGTTTTTTATCAACATCGAGACTTCTTTCATGCTGCTCCCTATCTCTGGAATTCTATTCCACAAGGCTTCAGACATTCTCCAAGTCATTAAACACAACATCAGAACCTCATATATTTTTTTAGAAAACGCAAACTCTTAAATCAAAGTCTTTTTCTTCTTCGACCATATGTTCCTTCTTCCAATCACTATACCGCCTTAGACAACTCCACTACTACCACCAAATCCCTCTTATTTCTTGTGTCTATCTTCTGTCCTTTCAGGTTATAGGTTCCTTTGGGCTGGATTCTAAATCCTATTATTTATCATATTTGCGCATTGTATTGTTCTAGAAAACATTATCTACCTTCATACATCATATTAAAACATGTTGGCACTGTATGTTAATGATAATGTTTCCTAAAAAAAAAATCAGCATTCCAGCACAGAATAACCCATACTACAATGTTACGAAAGATGAAAAATGCAGACGCGTAGCATATTTAATTTTATAATCGCTTAAGTTTATAATCCGTATTAAATTAATTGTGACCAGGGTTCTACACAGGACTGTTGAGACAGATCAAGGCAATTGATGTGATTTCTATTAAACCTTCCACTGAACTTTGACCATTGGAATGATATTACTCATTTCTCATTTGGGAAATGATCTGGATTTATCCACAGCAACGGTTTAGATCTTTTGCAGCAAACTGCAGCTGTTTTTCATGTCGGGATTAAGATACTTTCTACACATTTTTTTTCTAAATTTCTTTTTAGATTTGTTTAACAGAGTGGAATGAACACAAACTATTGGCATGGAATGTAATCCTTTGACATCTCTATATACCACATAAACTGTAATTTTTCAGCAGTTGGAGAATGTAGAGAAAGAAAAAATATGGTACATCATGTGGTCTTTCATCAACTATCATCTACACACTGCTGCCCATTGAATTCATGTAAAGTTAAAGATGCAGCCATGTAGCAAATTAAATGTTAGTTAATTATGCAAGGAATCTGTGAATTATCCCATTTAGGGAATGTACCATCATCTATCAACATTTACGAGTACAAGAAAAAAAGGAATGTTAGGATTTTATAGGTACAAAAATATAAACCTTTCAGATAAAAGCTAGTATAAAAACTTAACACAAAAAACACATAACAGATCATCATAAAACGCTATATAAAAGTCTAGAACATTCTTTATTTTATATTAATTATCATCGATATCTCTACATAAACCCGACCATTTACATGAAATAGTCAAAGTCACACAAATTTAATATGTTATGATGATGGGGCTATAGTAATATCTCAACGCGTTTCATAAACCAAAGGTTCACTTCTTCAGCAGAGTGTGAGCATTAGAAATAAAGTAACTCATAAGTAACAGCAAGCCATTTCGTTAAAGGGATTCATAACACTCATGTGTGCAAGACTCCACATATCCAAGAAGGGAAACCTTCTACCCAAATCTGGGTAGAACAAAGTCTCTCTTACTGCAATAGAGTCTAATGCTTGTCAGGAATTATTATTATTATTCAGGATTTATATAGCACCAACAGTTTGGGCAGCGCTTTACAATATAGGAAAGACATGATAATTACAATACAATTCAAGACAAGATGGTAAGGAGGGCCCTGCCCATGAGGGCTTACAATCTAAGAGGGAGGGGCAAGTGATACATGAAGAAGTAGCCGTGTGGGGATGAATTGTTTGAGAAACAGTTCAGTGGTTAGTTTGAAGTGTGATAGGCTTCCCTAAAGAGATGAGTCTTTAGTGATCGCCGAAGGGCAGTCAGAGTGGGAGAAAGACGGGCAGGTTGGGGTAAGGAGTTCCAAAGAATGGGAGGGACTCTAGAGAAGTCCTGGAGACAAGCATGGGAGGAGTTGACGAGGGAGCCGGATAGAAGGAGGCCATGGGAGGAGTGTAGGGGACGGTTAGGGTGATACTTTGAGACAAGGTTGGAGATGTAACCTGGGGCAGAGTTTTGGATGGCTTTGTATGTGGTTGTTAATATTTTGAATGTTATCCTTTGGGCTATTGGAAGTCAGTGTAGGGATTGGCAGACGGGGGTTGCAGACACTGAGCGGTTGGTTAGGTATATAAGTCTGGCATTGTAGAATTGTAGTGGGATTTTAATATTAACCCATATATTACATATTGGTATTGATCAGCATACACACTATTATTAACATTATTATAGTTAGGTTACTGAAAGTTTTAGCTTTGAAGAGCATTTCACATAAAATAGATAAATTTAGGATGAATCCTCTACTTTCATATCAGCAATGTATTGCAGAAAATATTGAATAAGTAAACTGATAAGTCCTGAATTTATATCATGTACAATTATTAGTGTTCTAACTTATACCGGAGACATCATATACACATATAATACATATATAATGAGTTGTATGAATAAACATTTAGCTTTGTAGGTTGAGGTCATTAGAGTTAAAGTAGGGCATTTAGGCTTTGTAGATCGAGGGAACAAGAGTTCAGTGACAGAAAGTCATAAACCCATTTTCTGACCTTGGCTTAAGGAACAATAGGTTCAATGCAAAGACAGCTGTCCTCTAACCTTGATGTGAGTGAGTCTTATCATGACAAGAAGACCCATCTAATGTTCAAGGCACGATTTAATACGAGCACAGGGTGACATTATTATCTGATTTTTAGACATAGTTAAAGGTTACACAAATTGTTCTTTTGTTGAAATCCCTATAAAAAAAGAACCTGTGAGCCCATTTTCTTTGAACGCGCCTGAATCGCTGCTTGTTCCCGGCTGGTCAAATAAACCTACTTCTTGAAGATCTGCCTGGTGTCAGTCCTCCATTTATTCTACTTCAGAATTTCACCTTGACGTATAAAGTACAGTAACAAACTCTTAAGGCCAGTCAAGGTGGCCGAAGATCTCAAACCTGGAAGAAGACTGGGCGAAGATGTCAGCGCCTGTGACAGAGCGAGGATAGTTCATTCAGGCTCCTGTTTACCCATTCACAGGTCTAGCACACAGAGAGGGTGGACCAGCTTTCTGAGACAATCAGGATTCTACTAATTGCACAGCCCTAACAGTCAGCAGTCTGAACGTTTTTACAAGTGAAGAGAGCAGAGTGATGGCCTCATCAATATACTGCTTCTCCTTCTCATTGTCCATTCGCAGGCTAGGGGTTGGTTGCTGACCAACCTTTTTTGCTCAACGGCATTAGAACTGCGGTAATCCAGGGTGCCTGGATTTTAAGATTGCCTGAACACAATTACAGATCCTTTGTCAAGAAAAACGTATCTATATATGTGAATTTAAGTTGTATAGTTTTCTAATTTCCTGGAGTTTATCTTTAACAAGCTTAAGGTGTATTTAAACCCAAAAACACATATGTATTAGGCTGCAGCTTACCAGTCCTTAGATGTAATGGCTGCATTAGTTTTATTTTTTAGGCTTTTTGTTTTCCTTTATTTTCACCTGGTGATCCAGCCAGTAACACTTCCTGTTTCAAGGCCAGTTCGCACCTAAATGGTAACTCAGTGCCTAATTGCATGGTGGTGCCATTCACTCCCTCCAGGAGGTACACTGGGGTGCCATTTAAACACAATGCACCATAGCACCTAGTGTGCAGTACCATGCACTGCGCTATAGCATGCGCTAAACATACAGATCCTAAGCCCTTAGGTTGGCTACACTCACTCCTCTACTGCATCTTTATAAAAGCTGCTCATTGTAAGCAACCCTGTTACTGTTAAATGGTTTGGCTCAACCCTCTACATGCCATTTTTGGACAGCTTGGTCTGTTTAAGGAAATTTGAGCTAACAAGCTTACTAGCCAGATCACCAAGTAATACAACTATTGACTTTAAACCAGCACCTTTAAGGTGTATCTAAAGCCAAAACCTTTATTATTTTTAGTTTTGGATGAAGTAGTGAAGGGTTAGCAACTCTGTCGGGTTTTTAGGTCTGTGTCCCTATTAAGCTGCCCATACAAGCACCACCCAGCTCAATAAAAGTCCACTTAAAAAAAAGACCAAGGCCAGTGGAAAATTATTGGCTAAAAAGTGAATGCATCCTATCAGATATTTGGATATTCAGACTGTAGTTGGCACTGGAGATCCCTCCATCCATGCTGTTTAGTGTAAATCGGAAAACCAATTAATTTAATCTCTTTCAGCATGCATGCTGAACGAGACAAATCTAGCTGTTTAGGGTTATCTTTAGGGAGCTTCATCCTCTATTGGTCACCTGTAACCATTGTCATCGAGACACAAAGTAAGGGAAAACCCAAACTTTTGAGATGTCACTGTAGCAGGAACAGGGGGGAGTGTTCCAATGGGAACACCTTTTGTAGTCACAACTGTCTAACAGATGATATTCTCTTTGGAGCAGTTTACTCTCATTTGCTGTTTTGTCTACAGAACAGGAAGTGAAGGGAAATCTCCCTAATGGGACACATATGGCCAAGAAAAAAGTTTTAACCCTTCCCTTCCCTATCCAAATAAAATAAAATAAAAGTTTTTGGCATTAGATATACACTACTTTCAATTAGCCTAGTAAGAATGAACGCTTTCTGGGTAGGTGACCTTAACTAGTAAGAGGACCTTTGGAAAGAAGAGTTTTGCTTTAACATTACTCAGCAGTCTGTCATAATCTTGTGTCATCAAATTATAGAAAGCGGCTGACTGACAAGAATCCATAAAATCTAAGTTCCGTGAAAACTGTGGGAAGTTACTCTTTTGTCAGTTTAATTCTGTGATGATGCTGTGATTCAGCAAACTATACACACTGTTTCTGTCACAATCCCACACATGCCCATGTAGCAGCATTATCCCTCTCGGTAAGTAATCCCTATGAATATTTCAATTTCTCCTCTTACTTCAGTAAAACATTGAAGTGGCTCTGTTCAAATATAGATGGCCAATTATCTAAGAAAGCTTTACAAGAGTCTCATTTCCTCCCACTTTGATTTAATTATCCTTGTTATGAAACTGTATATATGACAGAATCAAAATGGCAAAAGGATCTTGGAATTAAGCAGTAACATTTGAAACAGAAAAGTCAAGTCAGTCTTGAATACACCTTGCTGGAAAATAAATGGAGCACAATAGAATTATTAAACTTAGAGGATATATGGATTGTCTTTTCGGCTATAATACAATATTATATTTATGAGTATAAGTCTAAATATAATGTATTTCCAGTGAGGACTTATATGAGCTATTAGTTTGGTTTTTACTTTCAATTTTCTACAAATCCCAAATCCCTGGGCTTAGACTGCCTTGCTGGAGGTAAAATCCCAGAAGAAGTGGAGCTTATACAGGGAAGAAACACCAGGGAGTTACTTTGGTCACTAGAGGTGCCTGAGAAGCTAGAATGTGATTTGGACCTCAGAGGCAGTGTGGTGTCTCACCAGCAAGTTTAGTGCATTGTCTGCTTCAAGTTATCTAGAATTGCAGGATGTCTGTCTGTCTGAAAGTTATGTGTAACTGTAAACACTGTAAGTAGAATTCTGGAGTCTGCACATGTCCTGGGTGTCTACCCCTCTCTCCTTGTGATCTGCTTTGATTAGAACCACTCTAAGGTTCTTACTGCACTCTGGGTTCCCATTAGAGAGCTTCCATTAGAGAAAACAATAAAAACCAAAGGAAGTAGATCAAAGGTGTGGGGTGCTGAATCTCCTAAATGAGTAGGTATTCTCAGTCAGGTCTTAAACAGTGTAGCGCTACATTAAACTCAACATGTTCAGGGGTTCAAAGGGTCTCCGTTCATTAAGGCTTGGTTCTGTTGAAAAAAAGTGTGTATTGGACTGATAAAATTGAAGGGATCCTAAAGAGTAAATAGTGTAATTGCTGCAGATGTCGGTTAAGCAACTTTTATGATATAGGAATCTGGATGAAAATCCTGCACACCCAGTCCCTGTCAGATGGTCTAACCTTTCCTCTCTGTTTTGGATGGAGTTGAGCATTACAGTCTTCTGAAATTTTCATGGGTTGAAATGGCTCACAAACAGATCTTCCTTTAGAATAGCAGATTGATCAGTTGCTGTCACCATATTTATAATGTTACAAATGTGCATCCAATGAATGTAAGAGCTGCTTAAAGTTCATCGACTGTCACTTGTATATTAACCTACAAGAGCATGTTTAAAAGTGGACCTTTACCCATATCTTTAAAATAACAACAAAGACACCTTTAGAAATGTTTTGTAATAACAATCTACAAACACATACTTCCAGATAATTGCCGGCTTTGTATTGTTTGGATACTTAATTTCTCTTTTCTTTCCCAGTCTTCTGACTGTGCCCATGTTTACTAAGGGCAGATTACTAGCTCTGCTTTTACTTCCTGGATTTCTGGCACATGTGTCTAGAACATGTGACCATGCATATCATCTCAGGAGAGGAAAATGCTTTTTACAGATGAGATTTCCCAGCAATGCTCTGCCGATGACAAGGCAATCCCAATGGGCATTGAGTTGGCAAACTGAAATCATTTTGCCATTTCAAAGCAGGAAGTGAATGCTCTGCAAGTATTTCAAAATCACAACATTTTACACCTGACATATCTGTGTTATTATTAATCATCATACATAGAGGGATGCATTGGTAGAATTTGATTTTTGAGTGAAAAGGTCCGCTTTAACTCCAACTGGCCAATGTGCCAGCTGGAGCTCTCCATAGTGCTGAATCTGTGATTTTTAGAAGAATTAATTTGATAGTACTTGGTCTTAACATTAATAACTGTCTGGACTCACAGGAGTTAGGAAGCCATAACTGAAGATCTCAAGACTACTGTGTGAGTATGTACCCATTATGAACTTGAAAAAGCCAGCAACATAGTCTTTTATGGTAATCTAATAGTTTATTTATAGTAGAAATAGGCACATACCCACTTAGTAGACAGATCAGTACTGCAGTTAAAGTAAAAGTCCAACACAATCTGCAGAATTTCTTATCCTTAATTATTATGTCTTGCACCTTACACTATTGCTATGTAGCCAGCATTCTTGATATATCAGGCACTAACTCTTGGGTAATAGTTTCTATTAACAGTAGTGGTGACACCCGAGTAAAATGGTGGTGATTCTAAAACTCCCTATGCCACCATGGTTAATGATAGATTCTATTGGGTCAGAGGACCATTGACAATGCCATTGTCATCTGACTTCAGTGCAAGTTAATGCATGTGGTGTTATGTGACTGAGCCACTAGAGTGATTCTTTCGGTTTGGTTGGTTAGCTTACATATCTGGAGGGTTGAACTGCTAGTAGAAAGGATTTATGTCAGGTAGGGATTGTACACTGCATCTCACGCATGAGTGAAGAGTCATGCTGGTGGATACAGAAATCTAAAGACTCTGGACCCAAAAGAAGACTGGGGAGGGCACTTGGGAGATAATTGTGCTACAATGTATGCTGTGCCTACTTGCACATTATAGCAAGAACCATGGGGATCCTCAGTGGCACAGTTCTATTTGCAAAACTTTTTTTTTGCATTAGCTAGATTGGGGAAGAATTAGAACCAATGTTGAGTTTGTATTGCTGTCCGGGGCTCTGCTAAAGAGATTTCCTCTCACTTACTGGATGTCAGTGCTGCACTAACACCCCGATTTTGTGGCTTATGGTGGTACTCTATATACCATGTATAGCTTGGTATACAGGGTACTATCTGTATTCTGCTTCTATTGCTGTGTGTGTTCTTGTGGGAGAGATTTCCCCTGAATTCCTGTCTGAAGACCATCAACAGTACAGGAAATTAGTGGATATCTACCTCACAAGGACAATAAAAAACATTTTCCACTCTATCCAAAACAAAGTAAACTAAGAAAATTGTTGGCTAGAGTTGGGCATAAAGCCTTCTGTTATGGATTATCTTCAGACACAATTCTGGTGCCTGCTCTTGCCATGGCTGAGCACATTCCACATACTCCAGACTTCCTTTAATGGTGGTATACAAACAGGAGGAGACAGGAGCATAGTGTCAGTATAACATAAAACAAAGACAGAAGAATCTTTCTAAATGACCCCTCTCCTCCATGAAATGATTTTGGAAAACATGGGGCTAAAAGAAAATGTGTCTTAAGAGAAAAGTTCTACTTCTGAAAAATGGTGCCTGGCTGTCATACTGACCATCTGTTTTCAATATTTCTGCACACTGAGTCAATGACTAACTATTGGATCTATCAGGTCATTTTGATAGCCAAAAAACTAGCATTTGTAAAGGAGCATACCAATGGTAGCCTATGTATCTATCTCATTATAGTTTTACTTTAATAACATAGTTTCTGTTTAAGATAAACCTTTCCTTTGCCCAGCAAAATGTTTCCTTAGCTCACTGCCGCACTCCCATCCCAGCACCATATACTCACCTTTCCTTCCTCCCCCGCCGCACTGTTCAGTTGCAACTGTGGAATAAAAGCCCTGTATAATCTCCAAACTGACCTGCCAGAGCTCACACCGGGCTATGGAGACCATCCCCAGCTCCATGTGACAGTGTTGGACCAATCAGGAGCCACCTAATGCTGTCACATGGGAGTGGGGGAGTAAGGCACATACTGGAGTAAGGAAGCATCAGATATTTCACCTTGCTCCCGACAGCCAAACAGCAGGGAGTAGGGAAAGCTGAGTACATGCTGCTCAGAAGCGGGGTGCAAAGGGACACTTTCCTTTTGCCCATGCAAAGCTTTATTGCAAAGGGGAGCTACAGAGCATTTTTATGCTGGGTGTTGCAGTGAGTATCTGTGTTGAACAACTGCTGGGATAAAACAAATAGAGGGGAATTTATCAAGACTGGAGCAGACAAAATCTGGAGCAGATTTGCACTGAAACCAATCAGCTTCTATCTCTCATTTTCAAATCTCAACTGAGCAAACTGAAGAGAGATGCTGATTGGTTGTGATTGTCAACTGCTCCAGTTTCTGTCTGCTCCAGTCTTGATAAATTCCCCCATAGTGATTTATGTTCAGCAAATTATTATGAATCTGAAATGCCTATAGACTTGCGCTGAGATTAGAGGCACAAACACTATGCATGTAGCAAGCAAGCAAATATGGTTGCCCTCTCACCCCTAATGTATGCAATACAAATTATACACGTGAATAACAGTAGTTACATTAAGCTAATCACATTCACATATATCATTTATTTATATCTAAAGACCTGATTGTTATAATACTTTATAGATTCCTTTTCATATACAGTATACATTTGCTCTGCTGTTTTATTTCACCTTATTTCACTCATTAAATGGCCACCCCAGATTTCTACTTATGGAAATGCTTTTTTTCAAGCAGCGACCATGGTTAAGTTATAGATGGGAAAGAAGGGTGCAATGTATTCATTAACATCCTTCCAACTCCATTAATGTGAAGGGCTTGTTGCGCCAATGCTCGATGGGAAGGCTGGTGATTTTAATCTGCTACAGGCTGCTGTCTGCCTAAAGAGCCTCTTACATGTCTACAGCAGAGCGGACACAATAACAACTGAAATAATTAATGCTTCTTATGGCATTCATTTTCCAAAGGTCAACAAGTAAATAGAATATATCCTTTGTTACCTTTTTAGAATAAGTCAGAAGCATATGTTGTTTTTTTTAAAAAGTCTAGCTGGTCTTTGTTTGCAAACATAATGTTTGCATTGGGCGCAATAGAAAACACACCAAAGAATGATATAACATTTTTCCTTTTTCATGCATGCAAAGTACATTTCCTACCCGTCAACCAATTGGAATTTTTCTCATTACAAACCTTTTGCACTTCAGATTTCCTTTCAGTCTGAAATATTAAAGTCTAACTGGTCTTTGTTTACAAAACATAATGTTTGCATCGGGTGCAATAGAAAACACACCAAGGGATTATATAAAAATGCTACTTTTTCATGCATGCAAAGTACATTTTCTAGCTGTCAACCAATTGGAATTTTTCTCATTACAAACCCTTTACATTTCAGATTTCCTTTCAATCTGAGATATTTCTTGAACAATGTAGCACTGGGCATAAACTTTGCTAAGCAAACACAGACATACATAAAAAACAAAAAACTGATCAATGGGAATAGTAAAGTTTTCATTTTTTTTTATAAAATCAGAGTTCTTTGAATGACATTTGTTTTTATCATTATGGAATCTGTGTTATTTTATTGTTAACCTATAGAATCCAGGGCTTAATTCATTTAATAAAGGTTCAATAGAATTGTTCCCTTGTGTCAATGTTTCTTTGAATACCATAGATAGTATTTTATTATGGAACTCAATTATTATTAATAAATGGTTTGATTTCCAGATATATTCATGGAAAAAGGTGTATTCTTTCCAACGTACATTGCCTTGTGGAATGTAAAGGATTTATAGTAATACGGATTTCAGAATGTTTGACCAGCTTCAGTTATAGGACCCAGATTTTGCTCCTCTGCTCCTCCTCTTTCCTTAACTGTATAATCACCAATAGGTACACGTATTCAACCCCCAGTTGTTTTCAAGGAACAAATCAAACAAAAGCAATTTAAACAGGTCAACACAATGCACGTTGCAACTGGTTCCACCAAATTCAATTGAAAATTAATCTTTCAATGACGACTGCAGTCTCTGAATTGTTCAACCCCCTGAATAGAATCCCTCACAAGAGCACACACCTGCAAAACAGGTGTTGTCTCAAGCACACATGATGCAACTAATCAAGGGCTTCATTAGAGCGGTTAGGGTCTGGAACTTTCAGCTAAAGGTGCCCATACACCTTACGATTATCGTACGATAATCGTATGTGATCGACTTTTCGTATGACAATCGTAACGTGTGAATAGAGTGCCCGACCGCTAGTACTGTACAATCGTACGACTTTTGACGGTCAAGCATGTTTGAAAACTTTGGTCGATCGTACGATGTTCGCATGTTTTGGTGGCGTTTCCGTCCGTCAAAAGTCGTATGATTAACACTGCGCATGCGCAAACGAAAATAATTGCGGTCAATTACCGCAAGTCGTCCAGGTGGTTTTTTTTAACTACCGCTGATTGAACCTTTCGATAATCGGGGCCGGATGGGGCCGTCGTACGAAATTCGTACGACGGTTCGATCACTACATAAATGCATACACGCAATAGGTTGGACTTGATGGACTTATGTCTTTATTCAACCTCAAATACTATGTAACTATGTAATTAGTTGCACCAGGTGTGCTTGAGCTAGAACACATGAAATACCTGAACTGGCCAGGGGTTTTGTTCAGTGTCACGTTTGACTGCAGGCAGGTTGAGAAAACCTCTCAAGTGACTGCAAAAGACCTGCAGCACCTGACAGTGCTAACCAGTGAGAAGCGCTTCTGACCATGCTGACCAATAAGAAGTTATTTTTGCCCAGAAGTTCACACACCTTACTCAGCTCCATTTGACAGTGCTGGACCAATCAGGAGCCACCAAATTCTGTCACATGGGAGCAAGGTAGTAAGGCACATACTCACCTATACTAGTAGAAGAAGTATCAGGTATTTCATCCTGCTCTCTGCAGCCAACCAGCATGTAGTAGGGAAATCTGAGTACATTCTGCTCAGAAACGGGAAGCTAAGTGACCCTTTCCTATGCCCATGCAAAAGGTTCATTGTAAAAGAGAGTATTTCTAATGCTGGGTATTGCAGTGAGTATCTGTGTTGAACAACTGATGTGATAAAACAAATAGTGTATTATGTTCAGTACATTATTATGAATCAGGAATGCAGAGAATGCTGGAACGTGAAATTCCGAGTGCAAGGCTGTGCTTCTGTGTATGGAGTATGGATACTACACCGTCAGCTGTGTAGGAGAAGGCACGTTTGGTTAAAGGTAAGAGTGTTGGGGGGGAGTGGTAGATTGATGATGGAAATTCCATTTTCCAATATTTGTCTGGGAAAGTGGAATTACCCTTCAAGGCTTTTTAGCTTTTTTTCACCTAGTAATTCTGCCGGTAACACACTTCCTGTCCTAGGATGACAACACTCACTGGACTGTATCTAGGGAGAAGCAGCTATCCTGATTTGGACAACAAACACCTCCCCCTTCCTTTTCTAATACATATAGAGGAGGTTTTTTTAGTTCGTAGATATGCCTGGATGGGAAGGGGGTTTAACACCGCGGATGTCAACTGGTTAAAGCTGAGAACATGATTTGAGATTTCACATCAGCATAGAGAAGTATTTCTGGCAGGATCAACAGGTAGTTTTTGTACTTGCAGAATAGGTACATAGCCTGAAAAAAAAGAAACGAAACCAGCCACCACAAGGTATTGTAAGCTTCAATATATTTCATTTTGTTCTTGGGTTTTGATATACTATAACCCTTTCACTGCCAGACCATTTTTCTCATGCAGAATAAATCGCACACTATGGACCTAAAACTTCCAAATTAATAGATAGCATTATTGTTATTGTGTGCCCCACAGTTCTTATGGAAATGTTGGTTAAAGTTAAGTTTAAACTAAAAAATACACTAAATAAGTTTTAGTGCATACAACACAAACTTTAAAAGTTACAAAACACCCAGCTGCCCATAGACTACCATTGGACATCCAATCGGGTCTGCTTAAAAAACTGACAGGAAGACCCGATAAGACTAGGGAAAAAAGAGAGATTTACCCAGAGTGCCAAACCCTGAATTAATTAGAATGTATTAATTCATTAGTGACCCTCAAAGAAAACAACCCCCAGCTGCTATTGCAGGACATGAACAAAAAGATGAGATAAACCGAAAGGGGTTAACTCAAAGTGCAGCTAAATAAAGAGGGTCGGAGAGTCCACATATAGTACAAAATTGATAGTTTTATTCGTTATAAAATTTTTTAGAAAAGATAGGATAAATTGCACCACTTCAACCAACACCCATAGTACATCTAAAAAATGGTTATTGCAACAACCCGCTCACTCATAAAAAACAGAAATACACTCTGTGGACAAGCTGACTCATGTATTGGATAATGCTGGATGGTCCTCTAGGGAAACAGCGCTCCAACTTAAATTTGTAATCTGAATGTGAATCAGAGGATTTCACTATTTGAACCTCGGGACCCTTGTTCTATTGTATTTGGATCTTTTCAGTGAATCTGAAGAGGTTCGGTTCTCTCAGGCTGATAGTGTAGCCAGTTAATGTCACAAATGTAACTTTTGCTCCCAGTTTAGAGCTGGCAATACTCAGGGAGTAAAGCTTGATTGAAGATAAATCTTAATACTGAGACTTAAATCATAGGTTGGCGAGTCATGGAGGGTGTCACCCTGAGTAATAATCACACATTGAAGAGAGATCAACCAAACAGTGTGTAATGTCTCGAATATATCTGTACTCACGGGTGCTTGATTGCTTTACCGGGCAGTCCGTTTCAAGGGATATAGTATATCTCTATATCACGCTACTCCTGAACGTCCTCTTTAGTATTGGTTAGGCAGCCCACTTGGAGAGAAAGTATCCAGGATTCTTAGATGGTTTCCTGCTGTATGGAGTGATGTTAGAAGGTCCCAAATGGTTTTGATTTCATTGATAAGGAAATCCTTATGTCGCGCTGTTTTGTGATCCAAGACCGGAAAGTTAGAGACCCGACATGCCGGTGGTCAGTCAGCTTAGTGTCCACTACCGGATGACGCGTTTCGCCCCTCCTTTGTTTTCAGGGCTTCGTCAGATCCGATAAGACCCGATAAGACCTCCCGTGGGAAAGGAGCCTAACCAATAACCTGTACTGCTACTGGTGCTTGAGAATCAATTTTGTAGTCACTGGGCCCATTTATTAAAGTATTCATTGCAGCCAGTCAGAGTTTCTCTATCACTAGAGTGCAGCTTTTTAAGAAATAAAAAGGAACAATCTGATTGGCTACAATTAGATAGGATGAACAATTTTTGTTTTAGACATGAAGCCCACAATTATAATTGACAGTTAATGAACAACTGTGATGTTCTCCATAAAAAATGATGCCGTAACTTGAGAATATCTTTACCTCTGACTACAATGTCAACACTGAAAATGCTTTGTCACATCCGTTCACAGAGATAATTAAAGCTCTAAAGGTAAAAATAAACAACACTGTGCATTTTAAATATTTCATGGGCATTAACAAAAGCTGAAGCTTTCGTTAATGTGTTTTCCTTCTGTAAAATGGTTTTATATTGCCGGGTTCACATATTTCAGGTTGATCTCGTTTGCATCCATTTCTATCCATTATTTTGCCATTATGGTTTTTATATCATGCTTTTCTCTTGTTCAGGTCATGGGCTTATTTACAGTTTCTTAGTCTTTGGATCATTGTCCTTATGATTTTTGCAAAATAACCATTTGTGTATTTTGTTCTTTGTGGTAGTACAAGTTTTACAATATAGGGCAGAGTAGGTTTTTGTTCTTTGGGTTACTCTTTTCACTCATCTCTTTATATTCATTCCTTTCATGCTGGTTTAATAATTACAAAGTTATAATGTGTAGCCCTGGCTGCTGACCCTTTAATGCAGAGCTGCGCAGCCCAGGCATTCTTGGCCACACTGCAGATAATTCCATTCGCACCCTGCCATCATAGGAGTGGAAACAGAGGATTCAGATTGTCCACAGCTATGGCCAGGATTTAGCCTTGTCCGTCAGACACAGTGAATGGAGGAAATTTGTTCTGGGTACAAGGCAGAGAACTCGGGGACCTGAGGAAGAGGAGCAGAGACACAGAGCCAGGGACAGACTACCAGGCTGCAGGGAGTGCTGTATGCAGAACCGGGAATAAGAAGCTAGCCAACAGAGAAGAGAGGACCACATGGACACCAGCTACAGGTGCAGGCTTGTGAAGGGTGGCCCAGAGAATTGTAGGCTACCTCTCGGCTGGCTTCCGGAGATGTGTGAGCAGCTTGGAGGTGTTTTCGGGGTTAAGCAGTCTGTGCTAGGTCTGCCATTACCCAGTCTGTTTAGAGTTCCTCAGACTGTTTGCTTTCAGGACATCCATGCAGCATTGGAGAGGACACCTTTATATGTATCAAATGTGTTTGCTGTTATGGAAGTTTTGCTGCCTCTAGCAGTAGTGAACTACCCTTCTATTGTTTGTGGATAGCAAGCACCCTTCTTTTGAGAGTGAGCTCCAACATGAGATTAAGGGTCCTACTGCCAGCAGACTTGTTTTTTATTCCAATGGACAGTGACTAGATGGGGTCTGAACACTGTAGTTAGGCTGCATTGCTACCTGCATTTTTTGTTTACATTGCTTGGGTTGTTATTGCTGTGTTAGAGTTGTTCTTCTTTTGCTTTTCTAGTGTGTTCTGGCATTACCACAGGTAGCTGAGGAAAATAACGACATTTACTTTTTTGCATTTATACTTTTTTCAGTATTTGGCACTGGGTTAATCTTTCCACCAGGTATACCCTTTCAGAACTTGTTACAGCTTTAATAAAGCCCAATTTATCCCTGTTGTTGGGTCCATTCTAGGGTGCCTAACCAGTGGAAGTGGCAAGAGAACCCAACAATCCAGCAACTCCCTAGGGTGTTAGTGCTACAGATAGTTCCAAAAAAGGTTTAATATATTCAGATTTCCTGGGGTTTTTTACCTACCTTGGTCTGGGTATCAAGATGTGTACTGCAGATTGTATATAAATACATATACACAAGAGGATAATAATAACTAGTAGTGAATATTATAAGTATTATTATAATATTTTTCATTTTAATTTATACTGTATATATTTGCTCCTCCCAATGTAACAATTGCTCTTTATACCATCAGAGACATCTCAACAAAATTGAAGGGTCAGTCCAAACAAATATGATTTCAATCATGGGTGATGCTTGGTAAACTGAGTTGCTCCCTGGAATTGTATTGCTTTCACAGCTCTGTTCCTACCCACCTTGTAGTGCTGGGAAATATCTGAACACTCAAGTAGGAAGTGAGAGACATCCTTGTAATGGGCTTGTCAGGTATGCAAGCTCAGGAACCCAAGTGCACGGTTCTCACTCCCAAAGTCTAAAAGGTGTTTTTACCTTTTTCTAGGCTCTGCAGGTCTTCCCTAATCTCAATGGGTTGATTACTTCTGCTACTAACTGTGAAGGAAGTCCAAGTAATTTGAGTGGGAAGGTGTCACAGTTCAGCTGCAGACTTGCAGCTGAGCTGTTACTTGTAGTTCTACAAGGATATACATACCTCTTACCCCCTGGTTCTGCAGACATGTAGGGCTGTGCTGGTGCTTGTAGTCCTCCAGACATGCGCTCTAAACCTGCAAAAAGTTTTCCTGGCACACTCGCAAGCTAGCATGTAAAAGAACTTCTCTCACACTAAGGTTAAAAACAGAGGTTTGGATACACGTCTTCTGCAGAAAATGTGAAAGCCGCACAGCCGCGCCAAGGCACCTCTTATCGTGCGGTCCTAACTCTAAACTATCAGAGCCTCCATCTTGTCTTTAGCCTGTCCCTAACCTTTGATTTGTACCCTGTACCTGTTAGGTGAGTTGGGTGGACCTAGGGATTGTGACCTTCGGTCCTGACCGCCGCAGGGTCAGCTACTCCAATTCTAGCTGCCTCTGAGCCCCAGAATACTCCGTTTAAGTCTGAAGCTTTGCACCCCGATCCTGCCTCAATTTTTTCTAAAACTGCCTCTCCGTCCTTTGCATTGCTTTCTTCCAAATTAAAATCTGTATGTTCTGTGTGGGTTAAATTTTCTCCTGTGCCTGAGTCCGCCTCTCCCAAATGTGAGACGGTCTCTTCTGTAAAGGTATTACCTGTGTCATACATCCCAGAGACTATGTCGGTGCCACGCAAGAGGGGGGGGTACTGTAACAGTACAGCTGCAGACTTGCAGCTGAGCTGTTACTTGTAGTTCTACAAGGATATACATACCTCTTACCCCTGGTTCTGCAGACATGTAGGGCTGTGCTGGTGCTTGTAGACTTCCAGGGACAAAGTGAAGTACAGGGCAGCCAGTAGACAGGGATTTCCAAGGACAAAAGCGAAGCACAGGGCAGCCAGTAGACAGGGATTTTCAAGGAAAAAAAACAAAGCACAGGGTAGACTGTAGTCAGGGATTTCCAAGGACAAAAGCGGAGCACAGGGCAGCCAGTAGACAGGGATTTCCAAGGACAAGCCAAAGGTACGGTACACAGGAAAACTTCCAGGAATTCAGGGTAAATCACAAATGGGGGACTCAGCAACTAGCTTGGGAAAGTGTTGCTCGGGCCGCGAGCCGTTCGCTGCCCTGAGTTTAAATAGAGACAGGAAGAGTGAGGATCCACAGGATTGGCTACAAGCAGACTGCACTGATTGGCCGAGAAGCTGCATAAGAAACAGCAGGAGAGGTCGGCCGACGCCTAAAGCTTGCAGACAGGTGCAAGTGTGAGTCAGGTTTAGAGCGCATGTCTGGGGAACTACAAGCACCAGCACAGCCCTACATGTCTGCAGTAAGAGGTATGTATATCCTTGTAGAACTACAAGTAACAGCTCAGCTGCAAGTCTGCAGCTGAACTGTGACAGAAGCACAATCACCGAGCTATGAATATGTATCAGACCCAACCAATCCCTAAGTAGCTTGTTCCGAGGTATAGCTTGGAAGATGATAAATATTTGGGTCACCTTTCCAGAGTTTTCTCTCTCACCCTGGGCTCTGCCTGGTGAGGATGTCTACTTAGAAAGTTTTTACAAGACCTCTGTAGCTGCAGACAATGTGGAGCAAATGATCTTTAAATTTCACAACAGAAGCTTCTCTAATCCAACCAAACTGCCCATTACCCCATCCCACAGCTCCTTGGTTTTCATTGGAGATGAGAAGGCTGGAAGGCTGTTTGGAGGGGGAGCAGTGTGAGTTGACTTTCACCATAGCCTTCTCTCAATTAACATAAACTATCATTTAGAAAATATAGGGCTGCAGACATAGAACAGCCATAGGAAATAATGGCATTCCCCAACCTCTTCTTGGTATATGCTCTTGGTCGCCTACCATAATTCCCTATGGATGTTTCACCCATCCTTAGTGCTTATGGAGAGAAGGGCAGGCTGGGGGGAAACTGCAATTTAAAGTCACCTAAAGTACCCTATTACCGTTTACTTATTGATGCTGAATCTGAGAATGAGGTTGGGGAGGGGCTGCTTGGTTTTCATATAAAAGCACACCTGTTCTTTCAAAGACTAAAACTTTCCTTTAACTGTGAGAGTGGTAAATGGAAGAGAATATTAATATTATGTTATTAGAATTAGAAAAAAAAGAAGATCCACATAATGCAACTATTTAAAAGACACAGCTGTGCTATTAGCATATTTATGGCACTGGCTGATTTTTGTGCCAAAGTGTGTTGATTTACTATGTGAAATAACTGTAAAGTGCCAGTCATATTTTAAACCTGGCAGAAATTGGCAGGTACCTAGAAGACTGGAGACAAAGGATCAGCAGGATTGGAGTGAGTCTGAATTCAAGCAGTTTGCATTGGATTTTCCTAACACAACTCTGTTATAATACATTAACTAAAAATGTAGAAAGTAGAGCAGTTAGGGACTATGACACAATCTGATTTTTGGACTAGTGTTGAGTTGTATTTAGATTAGGGAAAGAATCCAATTTGTTTAGTTAAAATGTACTCTGATCAGCCATAACATTATGACCACTGAGAGATGAAGTGAATAACATTGATTATCTCATTACAATTTCACCTGGAGGTGGGTGGGATGTATTAGGCAAGTGAACATTTTGTCCCTGAAGTTGATGCGTTGGAAGCAGAATAAATGGGCAAGCCTAAGGATATGAGGAATTGTGATGGCTGGAAGTATGGTTCAGAGTAACCCCAAAACTGCAGCTCTTGTGGGATGTTCCCAGTTTGCAGTGGTCAGGACCTAACCAAATGTGGTCCAAGGAAGGAAAACTGGTGAACCATCAACGTGATCATGGGTAGGCAAGGCTCATTGATAGAAGTGGGGAGCAAAGGCTTACCCGTGCAGTCCAATCCAACAGAAGAGCTACTGTAGCTCACATTGCTAAAAAAGTTAATGCTGGTTCTGATAGAAAGGTGTCTGAACACACTGTGCATCGCAGTTTGTTGCTTATGGAGCCGTATAGTGGCAGACCCGTCAGGGTGCTCATGCTGACCTGTGTTCACCACCAAAAGCACCTACAATGGGCACGTGAGTATCAGAACTGGACCACGAAGCAAAGAAAGAAGGTGGCCTAGTCTGATTAATCATGTTTTCTTTTACATCATGTGGATGGCCGGGTGTGTGTGTGTCACTTAGATGGGGAAGAGATGGCACCAGGATGCACTATTGGAAGAAGTCAAGCCAGCAGAGGAAGTGTGATCCTTTGGGCAATGTTCTGCTGGGAAACCTTGGGACCTGCCATTTACGTGAATGTTTCTTTGACACATACCACCTACCTGAACACTGTTGCTGACCAAATACACCCCAGTATTTTCTAATGGTAGTGGCCTCTTTCAGCAGGATAATGCACCCTGCCATACTGCAAAAATGGTTCAAGAATGGTTTGAGGGACACAACAACGAGTTCAAGGTGTTGACTTGGCCTCCAAATTCTCCAAATATTAACTCAATCAAGCATTTGCGGGATGTGCTAGAAAAACAAGTCTGATCCATGGAGGTCCCACTTGGCAACTTACAGGACTTAAAGGATCTGCGACTGACAGCTTGGTGCCAGATACCTCAGCATACCTTCAGTGGTCTGGTGGAGTCCATGCCTTGATGGGTCAGGGCTGTGTTGATGGCAAAAGGGGGACCTACTCAATATTAGTTGGGTGGTCATTATGTTATGGCTGATATGTGTATGTCCATGTAATACCCAAATTTATCCCCAAACCTCCCTGAGCCTTCTTCTCCCATATCCATGTCCCAGCTTTTTTTTTGCTTTTACCTTCCTGAAACAGTTTTTATTACTCTCTGTTACATCATCACTTGCCTTGTTAAATTTTAACAGGGACAACTGTTAGGAGCTCAGCTCTTCCTGCTATAGACACACCCCTTAGATCAGCCAACTCCATTTGTAAGACTGACAGCACTGTGCAATGCAGTAAAGTCTGATTGGTCCTGCCCCTCTGTCTGTCAGTCTGAATGCTTATGTGTGTTGGGACTACAGAACAAAGAAAGACTAACGTGATATTTAAAAATACATTTACATATTTAATCTGTTATTGCCAGATGCCACCACTGCCATCACACTGCATGCCTAAATACATTAGACCTTCCCCCTTACTGTCATGGGATCAGTCTCCCACCTGAACTATTATACAAAGAAGCAGTAACAGCTCCACAGTGTGTGGTGATAATATGCAATAAAGAAGTTAAGTACCAGCACTGACTCATATTCCATTCAAACCATATAATCCCAAATGCTCTACTCTTGGATTTAAAGTTGCATACATGCTTTTGCTTTTTTACCTTAGAAGCAGTGTAATTAATGTTCCTTATTATACTGTATACAAGTGGGTGAGTGCTTCTAGTATCCTTGAAAGTCATGGTAGTGGCTTATAATTTCATATATAATACAAATAAGCAACATTAATCCGCAAATAACATATACTGTGGTTCAGTAAACGGTAACTAGTCAAAGCAAGCATTATTGTTGGAGAGCATTGATGTCATTTATGATTTGACTGAGGATGCACTTTCCATATGAGTTATACAACCAGTTAGTAAAAGAATTGTACAAGGTGTACGCTTTCAATGACTTTACTGTAAAGATATGGGTCAAACATAATGGGGGGAATTTATCAAAACTGGAGCAGAAAAATCTGGAGCAGTTGCCCAAGGCAACCAATCAGCTTCTCTCTTCAGTTTGTTCAGTTAAGATTTGAAAATGAGAGACAAGCTGATTGGTTGCCGTGCACAGCTGCTCCAGATTTTGTCTGCTCCAGTTTTGGTAAATTCCCCTTAATGTCTTCTTATCTGACCACTGTTGTTACCCCTTTGATAAGGCGGTACAGGAGGTGACTGCTGTGCTTTATGGCCTCCCTGCTCCTTAAACATGAATGGGTGTATGTTGTGTGAAGTACTGCCCATGGAAAGTACTACCCTGGAATAAATGTGCCCCACAACTGTCCATATCTATTGCATCAGATATTTAGACAGATATCAGTTTCCAGTTGCAACATGATGTCATGCCACGTCTTTCACATATGCCCACACTCTTTCAGGGTACACCCTGATCCCGCAATGCAAACCTAAATTCCACCCAAGCTTTATTCAAATAGGTCTGCATGCATCATTCTTAGGCCTTTCAATAATTAGGCCCTCTGTTGTCTTGTACCTGTGGTCTGTCCCACTTCATCTACAGTAGTTCTTGGGCTCACTCACAGACTCATAGACAACCCAATGCACTTTGTCTTTTGTATCTGCTTTGTTAGAAGCTGCAGTGGCCCAGGTGGCTCCCAGAATACAGACAAAACTTTAGTTATCATAATGTTAATAAAAACCATGCTCATTATGAATAGACCACACCAGTTTAACCAGACTTAGTTTGCCCCACCTAATATTTTTGAACAGAGCTCTATGCTGACGCATCATGCTTACCCTCCTATTCGATTTCCCATGGACTGAAAGATGGCAGCCACTGGTTTACTTAATTGTCCATTATAAGACAGGCTAAAGGAACAGGGTGAATAATCTTTATTTGCTGTAATTTTGGTACCGTAGTGTTTAATCATTTTGCAGGTAGCGTCAGTCAAACCAAAATGGCCAGGGGGGACTTGGCACCTACATGGCTCTTAAATTCAAGAATGCCTTTAGCTGAAGAGGGACCAGCATGCTGCTGGGGATAGGCCATGGCACTTGAGAAAACGATATTTGTGCATTGGGAACTCTTCATAGCTCCAAGCTACTTAAGCAGTACCCTCAATCTATTTTTTTGTACAAACTCCTGTTTAGCCAAGAGAAGTCTTCTCTCAGACATTTCAAAAAATTACAGAATATTTCCAAAAGCATCTAGAAACAATGTTCCGTGGCAGAACGTTTATTCCTTCGAGAGATATTCTATCTCTTAGAATTTTTAACAGTTTTTTTAAATTAAACCAGTCAGAAAAGGTATCTGCTCTTCAGCATTATAAATTGAAATACATTATTGGTTTTATGAGTTCCATGGTTTCAATAAAACAGAGTTTTGACTACCACTCAAAATACTTTATTATCCCTACAATATTCCAAAATGAATAACCTCTTTGGGAATGTAAATTTTATTTGCATTTGGTACTTTGCCCCTCCCTTGCAGCTCCTTCCATCCTCGCAGCTAGCTAGAAAACCCGCCATTTCCAATTATAAGGAAGTATGTGACCTCACCTCCTGTAACAGTGCCTGGGCGAGCACTGTCATATGACCATGACACAGTGTTATCACCTCTCCACCATGTCGCCAACACAGCCAAAGTCAGTGCCAGCTACAGAGGAGGAGGAAGCTGCGAGGGAGTGTAGGTATGGTGAGTATATGGTGCTGACAGTGGCGTAACAATCGCCATACCTACCCAGGCCCGGCCAGGACATCCCCCTGATTCCGTGCAGGGCGCCTGGGTTGCTACGGCATCTCAGGACTGCTTGCTGCCACTGGTGGGTGTGAGGAGGAATGTGACACTGTTCGATCACCGACAACCTCCTCACAGCCGCTGCTGAGTCAGTGACAGCCAGCAGCTGTGGAGGATGAAGGCAGGGCCCGGCGTCAGAAGCGGCGGAGGAGGCGGCGAGTCGGACGATGAGAGAGGAGGCGGGGGCCCGGCCTGCCAGCGACCATACAGGGGGACAGCTGATTGGGCTGACGGGTAAGTGGTGTGCAGCCCACCTGAGACCCTGCAGAGCCCACCATAGAAGATCTATGGTGGGCTCTGCAGGGTCACTCTCAGGTGGGCTCTGCAAGGGCATAACTAGAAATCACAGGGCCCCATACAAAATGTTGCTATAGCGCCCTGTGATTTCTAGTTACGCCCCTGGGTGCTGAGGAGATGCCCTTAGCAGAGATACTAAGTCTGATTAACCGAAGGATTTGAGAATCTTCACTCAAAAAATTTAGTGAATGCTCACTACAATTATCCAATCATGTGAATAGCAAATTCCTCTTCATTTTGAACAGGAGGTCACTTTTTCACATGACTGGATAATTAAAATTAATATTCACACTATTTTTTAAGTAAAGATTCTCCAATCCTTTATTAATCAGCTTATTTGTCACTCTACTTTCTGGGCATACTTTGCTCCAATTATTGCAGAATCTACATTTCTTCTTGTATAGAGTGATTATATTCTTGTATTTTTAATTATCTGTATAACTGTTAGTGCTCTATGATCAGAATATGTGTACAGAATGATTGCTCTTTTGGTATTTCTTTTAATGTTTTCTGTTTTCTCTTGTGTAATGTTCTTTATATAAAATAATATAAAAAGATATTATATAAAAAAGTCAACAATGGCAAACCCCATATTTTTATCTTCACAGGTTTAACTTAAGTTGGAGGGGGGATGTAATATAACAATTGTATCGAGCCCAACATATTTAGTATACACCCATGATGCTCAGGTATTATTCTGATTTATTTATGTGAATGGTTTTAACCACCATCTACTGTCTATAGGCATAATGATATTAACAATAACAATCCGATCGTATTTTGCTCACACCTGTGACACAAACAGGCTATTTCGATAAAGCAGATCAAGAAGCATTGATAATGTACAAAGCACAGTAACTTAAAGCAACCAATCAAATCTCACTTTACTTTAATAAAAGCGATGACATATATTTTTCCTGCTTGGTTGTTATGAGTTACTGAACTCGGCACATTGCTCCTTATTGAACAAACCCGATACTGCTTTCCGTCTATGAAATATTAGTATTCAGCAGTGGTTCACTTTTTAATAATAGAAACTCATCTGTTGAGTTTTATGATCTGGATATAGTATTGGAAGCAAAGGCATTTTCTGATTGAATGAAACTGCTTCTTTCATACAACAGCCTGGGCTCTGTGTGTCTTGCATTTGGCCTGGTGCTGGGAAGGTAAAGTTCCCTTATCTTATCTCCATCTGCACACAACAACCAGCCTCTCTTCCAATTCAGTCTTAATCTCCTTAGTAAATAATACAGATATTTTCCCCATAACAAAAATGGAGCTGCCAGATTCGGTTTGATAAAAGCTCTCATTTACACACCATTCTCTTTCAGAATCGGCCTGATTTCCCATAATCTCTTTAGCTTATCAGGAAAGGCCTTTTCACATTTAGCCATGGTGTGGTTGCTATAACCAAGCTATTATTATTAAACAAAAAAAAACTCGTAGGCTACAGCTGTCTTTTTGAATAGATATGTGACCTTATTGTCCCCGTCTCTATTTTCCCAAATTGAAGACAAATTATTGTTCTGTTGTCCAATTTTGCTGCGTATCACGCTACTGCAAGGAAGTGGCTTAAAATAGGTTATTAATTGGTCATGAGCCTACAGGCGTTGTGGAGTACAGCGCCACAATGTCACATAATTCGGAGACAATAGACACATTTTAATTAAAGAGCCATGCAGCGCTATGTAAAATATATTCAGCTGAGGAAAAAAAATCTTTTCTAGGTATCAGCTAAATGAGTTTGTTTCTTGAACATCTGCTTGTAATTAAAATCAAAGCTCAAGGATCATGGCAATTAAAAATTAGCAGTATTTTGACATTTCCAATGTAGTTTTCTAAAGCAGCAATACTTCTAATTAGATGAAAATAAAATTATTTACATTGTGTACATAGAAGCTCTAGCGCACACTTTCGTAACCACAGCCTCCTTTTTATTTTCTTATGGGTAGATGTGGAAGTGTTATTGTTAGGTGGAAATGGTATTAAATGAAATATTATGAGAATTTCCAGACCCTATTAAACATCTGCAACTGACCTTTCTTGGGTGGAGGTGTCAACTGGCCAAATTAGATTTTCCTGACAATTTTTGTTCCCCGTTAATACAAAAGTACCTATAGACAGCTGTTGGAAGATATGACCAGTGAAGATAACTCTTTAGAATGATTGGATTGCACTGTGCAGACATCCTGGGTACCAGCCTAATTATGAGTGATTGGCAGCTAAATCTAACCTAGTCAATTCATTATTCCCTTAAATTGGGTCTTCAGATACCTATAGAATGGTATGTTTTTGTCAGATCTGATAAGGTCTCTATGGGAACCTTATGGTCCTATTCACAGCCTTAGCATGTTCTGGTTTATTTTAAATACAGCTTATCCAACCAATGTATATTTATATTTTTTTAGGCCCGATTACGTTATCAAATGTATATTAGCTGCGGACTCATGTTACAATTCTTGTTACAAATTTGTTATAACTGCTTTGGAGATGACAAGTTGCATATATGCAGCAGTAACCATCACATCAATGCTACCAATCTGATACCGCTTCTATTTTTATTAGGGTGTCATAAGCACTTGCAGTGGGCAAAGCAGTTTTGTCATTGGACTGTCAATGACTTGGCCAATGAACTGTGCCCCAATGATGTTAGACACTGGCGTGGCACAGTGCCCATGGGAGGAACTTCAATACAGCATTTATAGAAAACCCCCTTAAACTTTAGGTTATGTGCCACATTGTGTTGGCATGTTTGGAGCTTTGGTGGCATGTTTGGTGGCCATTTACAATCTAATTCTGTATGTTGGAAATGGTGTGGTGAAAGTTGAGTCCTAGAAACAGGGTCAGTTTTGGGATTTCTCTGGTTATTACGTATCGGTGACTCCAAATGGTACCAGTATAGGGGTGTTGGCAGTCATATTTCATCAGACGAAACTTTTCGTCTGATGATTGAACCGTCGTATGATTTCTGTAAAACGGCCCCATCCTGCCCCGGTTATCGCAAGGTTGAATCAGCAGTAATTAACAGAAAAGCACCTGGATGAATTGCGGTAATCGACCGTGTGTATTTTTGTCTGCGCATGTGCAGTGTAAATCGTACTAATTTTGACATGCGGAAATGCCACCAACCTTGCGAAAATCGACCGAGGTTTTCTAGCCTGCTGGTTAGTCAAAAGTCGATAGATTGTACAGTATTTGCGGTTGTACACTGCCCATCAACCTTACGAATATTGGATGAAAACACGATCGCATACGAAAATCGTCCAATATTCGTTACGTTGCTGGTGGAAGACTACATTTGCACACAGGCATTAGACAGTGTGTTACGTACCTTCTGGGAGACCGGATGTGAGAGGAGGCTTCCCTTGCACCTTGTGTCCTGGGAGACTCTGAGGATGGGAACAGAGCCCAGCGGGACAACAAGTGGCAGGAGTGCCAGTGGTGTTGAGCACCGTGCAAGCTGTAATCCAATGAGACGAGCCGAGGTCTCATTGGATTACAAAAGGGGTACAAAAGGGGTCAGGCAGAAGAATGGTCAAATAACAGTTCCGTGGTAAAGGCAGGCAGAATTCAAGGTTTGTCGAGGAAGTCCGGGTCACAAGGATCAAGCAAGATATCACAAAAACTGGAACAAGGATTAGCTGACGATAAACCAGCAACATGGTGGTACTGCTGCTGGGTTTATATAGGGCCGGTGATGTCATTTCCTGTGCACCGCTATGGCGGATTTTCGTGTTGGAAGACTACTGCTTCTGCGCATGCGCGGGATGGCGCGTTCCCGAGCAGTGCGGGAACGTGCAGGTTGCACATGCGCAGATTGCGGGGATCCATTACAGAGCCCCCCCCAAAGGGGCAGTCTCCGGATGCCCACCCGGGCCGAACGGGAGGAAGTCCGCTGGAGAAAGCGGCGGAGGAGGTCCGGAGCATGGAGATGCGATTCAGGCTCCCATGAATTCTCCTCCGGGCCATAACCTTTCCATTTAACAAGGAACTGGTGGCCGCGACTCCTCCTACGATACTCCAGAATTGCCTCCACCTCGTATTCCTCAACCCCATCCACTATCGAAGGAGCCGGAGGATCGGACCCCCGATCCCCAAAGGTATTCGGGACCACCGGCTTCAGGAGCGAGGCATGGAACCCCGGGTGGATCCGGTAGGAAGCAGGGAGCTGAAGTTCGTAGGCCGCAGGACTGAAGTGTCGTAGGACAGGGAAGGGGCCGACGAATTTAGGGGCCAGCTTCTTGGACGGGCTGGCCAGCTTTAGATTGAGGGTGGACAACCATACCTCATCGCCAGGGTGGAGATCTAGATCCCCCCTCCTCTTCCGATCGAAGGAATCCTTGTAATCCCGCTGAGCCTTTGCCATAGTCTCCTTCAGTAGCTCGAGATTCTTATGAAGAGTTTCCACCATATTCCACACCTCCGGGACGGAAGAGCCCATGGGCAAGACAGGGTCAAAAGAAGGATGATATCCCAGGGAGGCATAGAAGGGCGACTGACCTGTGGAAGCATGGATGGCATCATTGTAGCCAAACTCAGCGCAGGGAAGGAGAGATGCCCAATCGTCTTGTACAAAAGAGGAGAAACAACGTAGATATTGTTCAAGCGTCTGATTGATACGCTCAGTCTGGCCATTGGTTTGGGGGTGATATGCCGATGAGTAGCGGGTCTTGATTCCCAATGCCTGGCATAACTCCCTCCAGAATTTGGAGGTGAATTGGACCCCACGGTCTGACACAATACTGTTGGGGACTCCATGTAGGCGGACGATCTCCTTGATAAAGGTCCGGGCAGTTTCCGGGGCAGAAGGGGTGCCGACCAGTGGGCCATCTTTGTAAGG
This sequence comes from Nanorana parkeri, assembly GCF_000935625.1. Classification (NCBI taxonomy): domain Eukaryota; kingdom Metazoa; phylum Chordata; class Amphibia; order Anura; family Dicroglossidae; genus Nanorana; species Nanorana parkeri. Next base: position 2,295,291 of record NW_017306331.1, on the reverse strand, counting down.
CGATCCACGACCACAAAGATGCAGGAGAACCCGTCAGAGGGTGGTAGTTCGACAATGAAGTCCATGGTGATCATCTCCCAGGGGCGAGAGGGAACAGGTAAAGGGCGCAGGAGCCCCCAGGACTTCTTTCTGTCCGTCTTGCTTCTGTTACAGACCCGGCAAGAGTTGATATATGCCTGACAGTCCGTCTTCAGGGTAAGCCACCAGAAGGAGCGTCTTAGTAGATCCACAGTCTTGGTTACTCCAAAATGGCCCGACAGGAGACTGTCATGGCAGATCCTGAACACAGCGGTCCGCATCTGGGGAGGAACGAAGATGGCATGGCCATGGTAAAAGAGACCATCTTCCTCCTTGAGTGGTTTCCCTGAGGGTAACTGATCCGAGGTAGAAGTTGCATAAGGAAGTTGTGGGCTGGAAGGACCGTATCCACTGTTGGTGGGTGGTCGACTGTAGGGAACATTCGAGACAGGGCATACGGTTTGCCATTCTTGGATCCCGGTCCGTATGTGATATTCATGTTGAACCGAGTGAAGAAGAGGGCCCATCTGGCCTGTCGGGGTCTCAGGCGCTTTGCTGTGCGTAAGTATTCTAGATTTCTCTGATCCGTGTAGACAAGGATGGAATACGTTGCACCCTCCAACAGGTAGCGCCATTCCTCCAGCGCCAGTTTGATAGCAAGTAGCTCCCTGTCACTCACGTCGTAATTTCGCTCGGCTGGAGTCATTTTCCTTGAGAAGAAGGCGACAGGATGGAGCAATGCCGTGCTTCCGTGACGTTGAGAGAGGACGGCTCCCACCGCATTTTCAGAGGCGTCCACCTCCAACACATATGGCAGCACTGGATCAGGGTGACGAAGAACCGGGGTGGCTGTAAAGACTGCCTTCAACAGGTCAAAAGCTTCTTGTGCAGCGGGGGACCACCGGAAACGGGAAGCTTGTTTGGTGAGCTGGGTGATGGGTGAGATGATGGAGGAGAACCCCTTGATAAAGCGTCTGTAGAAGTTGGCAAACCCCACGAAACGTTGAACGCCTTTTCTGTCAGAGGGTACAGGCCAATCCACAACGGCTGTCACCTTTCGTGGGTCCATGGCAATGCCCAAGGTGGAAATAATAAGTCCCAGGAACTGAATGGTGTCCGTCTCAAAGACGCATTTCTCAGCTTTTGCATACAGTTTGTGTGTTCGAAGACGAGACAGTACTTTGTGCATATGGATGCGATGGGCTTCCAGGGTAGGAGAAAAAACGAGAATATCATCCAGATAGACAATCATAAAGTGGTCTAAATAGTCTCTAAAGTTATCGTTTACAAAGTGTTGGAACGTTGCGGGGGCATTGCACAAGCCAAAGGGCATCATCAGGTACTCAAAATGACCGAACCTGGTTCGAAAAGCGGTCTTCCATTCATCGCCTCTGCGGATCCGTACTAGGTTGTAGGCTCCTCGAAGATCAAGTTTGGAGAAGACTTTGGCAGATCAGAATCTTTGAAAGAGTTCGGGAACTAGAGGCAGGGGGGGTAACGATTTTTTATCGTAATTTTGTTCAGATCTCTGTAATCAATACATGGTCTGAGAGATCGGTCCTTGTTCTCAACAAAAAAGATTGCTGCTCCAGCAGGAGAGGTGGAGGGTCGGATAAATCCCTTTCGTTGGTTATCCTCTATGTATTGACAGAGGATCTCCAATTCTGGCTCCGAGAGAGGATAGATACGGCCAAACGGAATAGCAGAACCCGGAAGTAGCTCAATTGGACAATCGTAGGGCCGGTGTGGAGCTAAAACATCCGCTCCTTTTTTGTCAAAGACATCCAGGAAGTCACTATAGGCCTCAGGGATAAGTGGGGTAATCTCAGTGACCTGGGGTTGCAGTGTCAAACAAGCCCTCAGAGGGAAGCAATGCTGGAGACAGTAGGTGGAGCCAAAGGACAGTGTCCCAGCCGACCAGTTAATTGAAGGTTCATGTCTTTGCAACCAAGGTAGTCCCAAGATGACGGGGAATATGGGGGATGAAATGACGTCCAGTCGCAGGTACTCCAGATGACCTGAGTCTGTGGTGGTCCGAAGAAGGGTGGTCTTGTTTATGATGGGGCCAGACGTTGGCGTGGAGCCATCGGCCAGATGGATAATGAGTGGATGTGTCTTGATGCGTAGGGGTATTCCGTGATTCCGGACAAATTGCAGATCGACAAAACAGCTACAGGCACCAGAGTCAATTATGGCTGGGACCTGGATTGTCCCTCCCGGTATCTGCAGAGAAAGTCGAAGAGTGAGGTGAGATATCGAGTTATCATACGTGGGTACACTACTGGAGTTTTTCAACTTACTGGGCCTGATGGGACATCCTTGTAAGAAGTGGTCAGACCCACCACAGTAGAGGCATAAGGCGTTTAGTCTACGCCTTTGTCACTCCTCCGGGGTGAGGGGCACCCGAACCAACCCGAGCTGCATCGGTTCAGCCTCCTGGATGGGGGGTGAAGTATGATGCATGACATACGGACCTGTGGTGCCATGGGTACACGGGGAAGCAACCATGTAGGACGCGACACCCCGGCTCTCTCTTTGCGTCTTTCCCGGATCCTTCAGTCCAGCTGGATGGCCAGTTGTACAGTTGGTTCCAAGGTTGAGGGGAGCCCGGCCCTTGCGAGTTCGTCCTTAAGGGTCTCGGACAACCCCAAACAGAACTGGTGACGCAAAGCAGAGTCGTTCCAGGTGGTGTCAGCAGCCCATTTGCGGAACTCTGCCACATAGTCCTCCACAGACCTTTTGCCTTGCTGGAGGGAGGACAAAATATTCTCTGCAGTGGAAGTACGTTGTGGGTCATCATATAACTTCGCCATTGCCTCAAAGAAAGAGGAAAGGGAGAGGAGGACCGGGCTGTCCTCTTCGAGCAAATGATGGCCCCAAGACTGTGGTTCTCCGGACAGCAAGGAGATGACAAATCCCACCTTGGTGGTTTCAGAGGTGAAAGTCCTTGGTTGCAAAACAAAGTAGAGTCGGCAGGCATTCCGGAAAGCTCTGAATCTGTGGCGGTCTCATGTGAAGCGCTCTGTTGTGGGAACCCGAGGCTCAGGGGCTGGCGGAGAAGCTGCTTCTTCCTGCACTGGCGGGTCCAGGATGGAGGCGTTGGCTATTGCGGTCATCCGACCCTCTAGTTGGAAGTATCCCTCCTGTACTTCTGTTAGGGCCTGAGTCACAGAGGCAATTTCTTGGCGCAGGGACTCTGCGCATGCGCGGGATGGTGCATATTCGTGCTCGTAGGTTACTGCTTCTGCGCATGCGCGGGATGACGCATTCCCGAGCAGTGCGGGAACGTGCAGGTTGCACATGCGCAGATGGCGGGGATCCATTACACAGTGCTGAACTATCAAGCCACTATAAGCCACTTTTTCTCTTTTTCTTGGAGAAATATGCTCAATGTATCCTTCAGTTTACTATTATTTTAAAAACCTAATTAAGCGATGTTCTTGAAGCTTTCCATAAAAAAAAATCATTAAATGACCCACATAAATATATAATCAGTATTCAGACCAAAAATCTGCATATTGAAAAATTATAACACCTTATATGTAAAAGATTTTTTTATTTAAAATGCAGACTTTTGTATCACTCCAGATGACCTCAATGCCTAAGGGAAGGAAACTCAGTGAAAGTGATTAAGTGATTGACATGTATAAGTAAGGACTTCAGCTTTATGGACTACCTGAAAAATGTTAAGTAATAGCTGTTAAAAAAAGGCACACTGCTAATCCCAACCTCTTAAAGTCAAACAAGTTTTATTCATTCTAAACCAGTTGATGACCTCAGATTCACATATCTGCAGACTTGCCTTTTTGCACTCATACATTAGGGGAAATACTCTTTAATCCCTGCAATGCGTGAAGGTTTAACCCTCTCCTGGCTAAGATACAGATTCAAGTTCCAACATTTTTATTTTCCAATGAAGGCTAGCCAATGGTCACATGCAAACACTCATGTTAAGTGTGTTCATTTTAGTTTGAAACTGCAGCTTTATTAGGAGAGACATATAAAGACCAAAGACAGCTTGCTGAAATATTTCTAAATAAGTGGGAAAGTCTGACTTTAGTATTCTATTACTATAATTATACGATCAGACTCAGAGTTGTAAAGAAAACACGGCAACCAATCAGCTTCTCTGTCTCATTTTCAAATCGAACCTGAGCAAACTGAAGAGAGATGCTGATGCTCTAGATTCTTTCTGCTCCAGTTTTGATAAATTCACCCCAAAGAGTACTGTTGAATTATTTGCGAGAAAGACATTTTATAAAAACAGCAGCTGGCTGCCAGATGAAATAGACACAGGGGAGGAATTTATCAAAACAGGAACAGACAGAAACTGGAGCAGATGTGCATGGCAACCAATCAGCTTCTCTCAGTTAAGTTCAGTTAAGATTTGAAAATGAAAGAGAGAAGCTGATTGGTTGCCATGCACATCTGCTCCAGATTTTGTCTGCTCAAGTTTGGATAAATTCCCTTCATTGTGTTTAAGAACACAGAAATACAAAATGGTCTGTGTAAAAAATGATATATTTTATCATTTTATAACAATTGTGGAACCATTAAGGTGATATGGTGGTTAGATGTTTAGTAAGGAAGAGACTTGTATATGTATCTTCAAATAGATTAGACAATAGGCCATTGCCAGAACATTTTCAGTCCTAATCTACTACCATTAATGATGTGGAATTGAGGATATCCACTGCATTCTAAGCTGCCCTACATACAGTATGTCAACCAGTCAGGTTTAAAGTAACACTAAACTCAGGAGTTAAATCTCAAAAATGCATTCAGGTACCCCAACTATTAACAGAAATGTATCTTTTTTGTGTATCACTCGGCTTTAGATGCTCAAATAATCTCTGAATTCATGCTGACACTGTCCTTCCTTCTGGAGTGTGGACACTTTTGTTCCCCATGGTCCCCGTGTGTGTTGTAAAGTAGCCACCACTCCAAACTCACTCCTGTGATGGACTACAATCTCAATACAAATTAGTAAACTAAATGTGAGATTGTAGTCCATTACAGGAGCAAGCTTGGAACGGTGGCTATTTTACAACGTCATTGAGAACTACCACAGTGGCTGACGGGACTTGTAGTTTCCATCCCCAGATCCTGTCAAAAAGAGCAGCAGCCTATAGGGAGAAGAACCCCATGATTCAGATAAGTTGGGGGGGGGGGAGAGGGGTGGCGATGTTGCCATGTTTCATGTTACACCCTGAATATGGATGCAACATGACACATGGTACAAAGGGTAAACTTTAATTGATCTTCCTGTCTTGTACACTGCCTCAGCTCTTCCTTAGTTCTGGTTTGTTTCTGCCACATTATCTGGATTCCTTTCTGCCCCTTGTTAGCTTCCCAGTTGTTTGCCTTGCTCCCATTCTGTTGCCCTAAGCCCAGTGCCTGCTTTCTTCTCTTCTGATACCCTTCAATTTCCTTTGTTTGTTAGTTGTCGCTTTGCTACAGATCCACACTTGTCCTGCTTTGCAGTCCCCTGTTGGTCATACACTGTCAATTAAGATTAAACACATGTGTATGTATTTCCAACCACTATTAGTTTACTATTTCTGTTGTTTGATAACATTTTTCACACTGTACATTTCTTCCTCCACTTCAAACAAGTCATATTAAAGCATTTTATATTGTAAGTATATATTTAGATGTTTGTTCTTCAAGACATAAGTAAAACTATACTTGCAGTGGACATGCAGCATTTTGTTCAGTCACTAATGTGTCACAAATGTACATAAATATAAATATATATTTTGAAAAGTCATACCCTTTATTCTTTTATTTTTAGACCATATTATGTCGTTCTTTTCTAAGATTTAAAGGTTAACTCCACTTTAAAAATATATTTTTTAAAAGTTAAAACATTTATATATCAAATATAACTGTCCCACAAGCCATTTTGTAGTTTAATGTTATTTAAAAAATACATTTCTATTTAAAACTGTAGCTGCTGTAATGTTCTAAATTTGTCACAAAAAAAAACCAATGCAATACGGGGACATGGAGGCGTTCTATATCCAGTTGGTGTCTGGAGCTCCACCAGAAACGTCCCTTCCTGCTACTGTGATTGGCTGAGTGAATTTTCCAGAGGTTTGCACTAAGATGCAAGTATATGGCAACCCTTGCAATAGGAATTTCATTTTTGGTGAGATACTCCCTAAGGATGAATTACTACTAAAGTATTGCAGACACTGCACCTTTCCCTATTATAACACAGGAAGCCCACCAGCTGGTTGTAATGAATCCAGTCTCTCCCATTCAGGGATCAGTCTGGAAAGGACGTGCTGCAACAAACAACGATTTCTTCAGAACAGAAACAGGTAGGAAACTGCAACAAAGTTGGGTAAAAGTTTTGTAATGTACACAGACCACCCAAAAGGATTGATTTTTTTTCTCCAAAAAAGTGGAATTACTCTTTAAAGTAAAGTGGGGTATTTTGAAAAATAAATAATTAAAATGCTATGGTTGTGTTCACTATAATGTGCTAATTGCACAGCTTAGCACAGTATGTGTGACTCAACTTCCGTTGCTCTCCCTTCCGTCGCCCACGCTGCCATCTTCACCCAGTCTTCTTTCCAGGTTCGGCTTCTTTGGCCTCTTGATTGGCCGCACCTTGATGATGGAACTCCCATGCATGCTCCAGGAGTAACTTAATCTTGGTATGCGTTGCTCAGTGCACAGAAAAAAAATTGCTGACAGGCAGGTAGGAGCATTTTTGCCAGACAAGACTTACACAGTCTTTAAATACTTTACTTCCACTTTACACATACATTGACTTTTCTCCACTGAGATTTTATTACAATGATTCATGCAGTCTTTTTGACTGTCATAATACATACCAAGTTACGTTATTCCTACAGATGTCATAAAACATAAGCTCCCTAAAAAATACCTTTCAGCTGTAGAGCCCCAAATAATCTCTGAATTGGTGCTGACACTGTCCTTCCTTCTGGAGGGTGGCTACTGTTGTTCCCCATGGTCCCTGTGTGTGTTGTAAAGTAGCCACCACTCCAAGTTCGCTCCTGTGACGGATTACAATCTCAATACAAATTAGTAAACTAAACATGAGATTGTAGTCCATCCTGGGAGTGAGTTTGGGTGGTGGCAACTTTATAACACAAATAGAGACCATGGGGAACAAAAGTGCCCACCCTCCTTTGTCACATTCTGTAGATAAAGTATATATTAGGGATGCACTAATACCGTTGAATGGAAGTTCAGGTATAGGGGAAGGTATCAGAGCATTTGGGCGAGTACGGGTACTCATCCAAATACTCAGTATCGGTGCTTCCCTAGTGTATAGAGAGAGAGATAACTATGCACAAACAGCATCTCCCACCCTGATGTCATATAATATTTATATCAAATGCAAGATTACAATATCAAGCAGTCTTGTTCAATATATAATATATCTTTACTATACATTCTCTCACGCCTCTTATGCCCTTTCATAGAGAAATGCTGAATTGCACTGATTTATGGCAGAGTTCAAACTGACAGTGTTCAAAGCAATCTAATACAACAAAAAGGAATGGAAAGATTGCCTCAAATGACAGGAAACTGTGAACATCTATTACAGAAATCTTTCATCATGATGCCACATATACATGTTGAAACAGTTCAGAAGTCAGGAAGCTGTTCAGCAGTAGAATAAAAAAAAGGGAAACGCACATTTCAAGGTCAAATCTTGCGGAAATTTCATTTTTCTTTTCATTAATGTTTTTAGAAGGAGACTTCAGGATGGTAGGTGGTGGCACAATGGGATTTGATATGAAGATGTGACACCTCATCTTAAATTTCACAAGCGTGTTTCTCGACTTGACAGAAATGTCACCCAGTGTAGCTGATAAGGTTGCCTGTCCTCTAAAAACTGACTAATCGTACATGAAGTCTTGGCAAGAGATAACCAGATTACAGTAGAGCCAAAATGACATCGCATCAACTCTGTTTCAAATCCTGTAGACACCGGTGCCTATCACCAGTCTGGCTTGCTAACATCCTTGACACACAAATGGTATTTTCAGTCTCAAATGTCTTCCTTTCACTCTGGCTATGTCATGCTGGGGCAAATCACAAACAATTTTGTCATTAAATGTAAAGATCTATTAATTCACGGCATTTGTCAGTCAGCACTTCATATCCCATTGCATCAAACCCCTCCTCCTCCCCTCTGCCTCCCGAGTGCCAACTAGTTTGCATGTTGTTCTACTTGAGGCCTCGTATCAGATAGCGATCCTTGTTAAAATTCAGCTTGGATCTGGCGAGGGTAAATGGACTGGTGCTTTAAGTCTTGGAGAGTCGTTCAGATCAGTAATGAATTTCAAATAATTTATTCACTTCAGGAGTAAGTGGTTGGCATACTCTCCTTACAGCTGGTGTGTTGAGATAATTGATTTTCATATAGTTTAAAGATGGAGGGGAAAAGAACTATATGACAAGGCTGGGGATTCTGAGGCAATTCTGAATGCCATATCAGTTTAATTATAGTTCCAGCTGACATAGGGTTCTTCCTATTGGAATTAAAATATCCAGGCAACTTGAAGTATAACGGTGATGAATATTTCATGCGCTTCTCTTTACCTTGTCTGCTAGCTACGGGCATATTTTTTTTTTTCCTAACAAACACCCTGGATGTCTTTTCCCAGGACAAGCGCGACTTCTGCAGTGAGTGCTGTGTGACACAGATAACTCCGGGGAATTGCAAAGTAGCAAATGAGATTCATTAGTATGTGGATGTAAGTTATCGGAGCTCCTTGTTTAATTTAGAGAAGAATATATGTTTTCTATGAATACAATTTTAAAATGGTAATCGTATTCAGGAAGTAAAATGTCCCTTGGTTTGGCGCTATTATCAATATGTAAAATAAAATCATTACTGGGATGAAGCTCTGGAGAGTCTTTTGCATGTTAACATGATAATTGTAGAGTTTGTAGGAAAGGCAGAAGAAAAAAAAACCCACACTGCTTTATTTATGTGTACTGCGGAATATTAACACGGATGTAGAAATAGTAGGAATTAGGTGGCTTTTTAAGGCCAAGGATCCAGGACAATCAGGAGTGTTTTCACCTTTCTAAATACAAAAAAAAGACCTTGTCTTTTTTTGGGCAAATTGCTGACTACATTCTATAAACAGGTTTAGGAAAAATTCCGGTTAATTCAGCAAAGGTAGAATGTTTGATGAGATATCTACTAGCTAGAAAAAAAATCTGACAGATGATTTATTAAAACTCGAGGATGGAAAGTGTATGTGTTGCTTGTGACTGCCAGATTCTTCATGCTTAAGTTTATAGGTGCCAACTGGCTCTAATTTCCAGGAATTGCTCCTAGCTTTAAAGTTTATATAAACCCCAAACCCAAAATATATTATATTTGAGCTTATCTCTCCTTAGATTTGGTGATTGCATTTATTTTCTTTTTTTAGGCTTTTTTACCTTCATGTTCACCTGGTAATCCTGCGAATAACACACTTCCAGAGGCGGCTCTAGAGTTTGCGAGGCCTTAGGCGAAACCTAAACATGAGGCCCCGCTCAGGCCTGTGGGGTCTCACCAGGGTTCTGTGGGGTTTAACCAGGCTGGTGAGACCCCACAGAGCCCCAGTAAAACCCCCAAAGAGCCCTGGTGAGACCCCACAGAGCCCTGAATAACCCAGGTCTCTGTAGGGTCTCACCAGGGCTCTGTGGGGTCTCACCAGCCTGATTATACCCCTCAGAGCCCTAGTGAGACCCCACAGAGCCCTGGTTAAACCAGGGCTCTGTGGGGTCTCACCAGGGCTCCGAAGGATCTCACCAGGGCTCTATGGGGTCCCACC